>NW_027477373.1:0-77958 GCF_051020955.1 Megalopta genalis | reverse complement strand
TTAAACAATTTGTTTCGCATGGATTCGATGATAACCCATGTACTTTGCATTGATTTGAAGCTAAATCATGTGTTTCGCATGGATTTGAATCGAACTCGTTTGTTTCGCATGCTGTTGAAGCTAAATCAAGGGTATCACAAGTATTTGAAGCCAAACCATTTGCTTCGCATGGATTCGAAGATCAGCCTTCTACTTCGCATTTATTAGATGCTAAATCATGTGTTTCGCATGGATTTGAAGCTAACTCGTTTGTTTCGCATTCTGTTGAAGCTAAATCATGCATATCACAAGTATCTGAAGCTAAACAATTTGTTTCGCATGGATTCGAAGATAAGCCTCCTACTTCGCATTGATTTGAAGCTAAATCATGTGTTCGCATGGATTTGAAGCTACCTCGTTTGTTTCGCATGCTGTTGAAGCTAAATCATGTATATCACAAGTATTTGAAGCTAAACCATTTGTTCCGCATGGATTCGAAGATAAGCCTTCTACTTCGCATTGATTTTAATCTAAATCATGTGTTTCGCATGGATTTGAAGCTAACTCGTTTGTTTAGCATGTTGTTGAAGCTAAATCATGTATATCACAAGTATTTGAAGCTATATCATATGTTTCGCATGGATTCGAAGATAACCCTTCTAATTCGCATTGATTTGAAGCTAAATCATGTGTTTCGCATGGATTTGAAGCTAACTCGTTTGTTTCGCATGCTGTTGAAGCTAAGTCATGTATATCACAAGTATTTGAAGCTAAACCATTTGTTTCGCATGTATTCGAATATAAGCCTCCTACCTCGCATTGATTTGAAGCTAAATCATGTGTTCGCATGGACTTGAAGCTACCTCGTTAGTTTCGCATTCTGTTGAAGCTAAATCAAGTGTATCACAAGTATTTGAAGCCAAAACATTTGCTTCGCATGGATTCGAAGATCAGCCTTCTACTTCGCATTTATTAGATGCTAAATCATGTGTTTCGCATGGATTTGAAGCTAACTCGTTTGTTTCGCATTCTGTTGAAGCTAAATCATGCATATCACAAGTATCTGAAGCTAAACAATTTGTTTCGCATGGATTCGAAGATAAGCCTCCTACTTCGCATTGATTTGAAGCTAAATCATGTGTTCGCATGGATTTGAAGCTACCTCGTTTGTTTCGCATGCTGTTTAAGCTAAATCATGTATATCACAAGTATTTGAAGCTAAACCATTTGTTACGCATGGATTCGAAGATCTGCCTTCTACTTCGCATTGATTTACGGCTAAATCATGTGTTCCGCATGGATTTTAAGCAAACTCGTTTTTTTCGCATGCAGTTGAAGCTAAATCATGTATATCACAAGTATTTGAAGCTAAACCATTTGTTTCGCATGGATTCGAAGATAGCCCTTCTACTTCGCATTGATTTGAAGTTAAATCATGTGTTTCGCATGAATTTCAAACTAACTCGTTTATTTCGTATGCTGTTGAAGCTAAATCATGTATATCACAAGTATATGAAGCTAATCCATCTGTTTCGCATGGATTCGAGGATTAGCCTTCCACTTCGCATTGATTTGAAACTAAATCATGTGTTTCGCATGGATTTGAATCGAACTCGTTTGTTTCGATTGCTCTTGAAGCTAAATCATGTATATCACAAGTATTTGAAGTTAAACGATTTGTTTCGCATGGATTCGATGATAACCCATGTACTTCGCATTGATTTGAAGCTAAATCATGTGTTTCGCATGGATTTGAATCGAACTCGTTTGTTTCGCATGCTGTTGAAGCTATATCATGTATATCACAAGTGTTTGAAGCTAAACCATTTGTTTCGCATGGATTCGAAGATAAGCCTCCTACTTCGCATTGATTTGAAGCTAAATCATGTGTTCGCATGGATTTGAAGCTAACTCGTTTCTTTCGCATGCTGTTGAAGCTAAATCGTGTATATCACAAGTATTTGAAGCTATATCATATGTTTCGCATGGATTCAAAGATAACCCTTCTAATTCGCATTGATTTGAAGCTAAATCATGTGTTTCGCATGGATTTGAAGCTAACTCGTTTGTTTCGCATTCTGTTGAAGCTAAATCATGCATATCACAAGTATTTGAAGCTAAACCATTTGCTTCGCATGGATTCGAAGATGAGCCTTCTACTTCGCATTGATTAGATGCTAAATCATGTGTTTCGCATGGGTTTGAAGCTAACTCGTTTGTTTCGCCTGCATTTGAAGCCATATCACTTATATTTTCAAGTATGTGAAGCTAAATCATTCGTTTTGCATGGATTTGAAGCTAAGCCATCAACTTCGCGTTGACTTGATGCTTATTCATGTGTTTCGCATGGATTTGAAGCTAACTCGTTTGTTTCGCAGGCAGTTGAAGCTGAATCATGTATATCAAAAGTTTTTGAAGCTAAACTATTCGTTTCGCATGGATTCGAAGATAAGCCTTCCTCTTCGCATTGATTTGAAGCTAAATCATGTGTTCCGCATGGATTTGAAGCTGACTCGTTTGTTTCGCATGCAGTTGAAGCTGAATCATGTATATCACAAGTATTTGCGGCTAAACCATTTGTTTCTCATGGATTCGAAGGTAACCCTTCTACTTCGCATTGATTTTAATCTAAATCATGTGTTTCGCATGGATTTGAAGCTAACTCGTTTGTTTCGCATGCTGTTGAAGCTAAATCATGTATATCACAAGTATTTGAAGCTAAACCATTTGTTTCGCATGGATTCGAAGATAAGCCTCCTACTTCGCATTGATTTGAAGCTAAATCATGTGTTCGCATGGATTTGAAGCTAACTCGTTTCCTTCGCATGCTGTTGAAGCTAAATCAAGGGTATCACAAGTATTTGAAGCCAAACCATTTGCTTCGCATGGATTCGAAGATCAGCCTTCTACTTCGCATTTATTAGATGCTAAATCATGTGTTTCGCATGGATTTGAAGCTAACTCGTTTGTTTCGCATTCTGTTGAAGCTAAATCATGCATATCACAAGTATCTGAAGCTAAACTATTTGTTTCGCATGGATTCGAAGATAAGCCTCCTACTTCGCATTGATTTGAAGCTAAATCATGTGTTCGCATGGATTTGAAGCTACCTCGTTTGTTTCGCATGCTGTTGAAGCTAAATCATGTATATCACAAGTATTTGAAGCTAAACCATTTGTTCCGCATGGATTCGAAGATAAGCCTTCTACTTTGCATTGATTTTAATCTAAATCATGTGTTTCGCATGGATTTGAAGCTAACTCGTTTGTTTAGCATGTTGTTGAAGCTAAATCATGTATATCACAAGTATTTGAAGCTATATCATATGTTTCGCATGGATTCGAAGATAACCCTTCTAATTCGCATTGATTTGAAGCTAAATCATGTGTTTCGCATGGATTTGAAGCTAACTCGTTTGTTTCGCATGCTGTTGAAGCTAAGTCATGTATATCACAAGTATTTGAAGCTAAACCATTTGTTTCGCATGTATTCGAATATAAGCCTCCTACCTCGCATTGATTTGAAGCTAAATCATGTGTTCGCATGGACTTGAAGCTACCTCGTTAGTTTCGCATTCTGTTGAAGCTAAATCAAGTGTATCACAAGTATTTGAAGCCAAACCATTTGCTTCGCATGGATTCGAAGATCAGCCTTCTACTTCGCATTTATTAGATGCTAAATCATGTGTTTCGCATGGATTTGAAGCTAACTCGTTTGTTTCGCATTCTGTTGAAGCTAAATCATGCATATCACAAGTATCTGAAGCTAA
This sequence comes from Megalopta genalis, assembly GCF_051020955.1. NCBI lineage: Eukaryota > Metazoa > Arthropoda > Insecta > Hymenoptera > Halictidae > Megalopta > Megalopta genalis. The sequence continues at coordinate 74,210 of NW_027477373.1, read as the reverse complement.
ACAATTTGTTTCGCATGGATTCGAAGATAAGCCTCCTACTTCGCATTGATTTGAAGCTAAATCATGTGTTCGCATGGATTTGAAGCTAACTCGTTTCTTTCGCATGCTGTTGAAGCTAAATCGTGTATATCACAAGTATTTGAAGCTATATCATATGTTTCGCATGGATTCAAAGATAACCCTTCTAATTCGCATTGATTTGAAGCTAAATCATGTGTTTCGCATGGATTTGAAGCTAACTCGTTTGTTTCGCATGCTGTTGAAGCTAAGTCATGTATATCACAAGTGTTTGAAGCTAAACCATTTGTTTCGCATGGATTCGAAGATAAGCCTCCTACTTCGCATTGATTTGAGGCTAAATCATGTGTTCGCATGGATTTGAAGCTAACTCGTTTGCTTCGCATGCTGTTGAAGCTAAATCAAGTGTATCACAAGTATTTGAAGCTAAACCATTTGTTTCGCATGGATTCGAAGATTAGCCTTCTACTTCGCATTGATTAGATGCTAAGTCATGTGTTTAGCATGGGTTTGAAGCTCGCTCGTTTGTTTCGCATTCTGTTGAAGCTAAATCAAGTGTATCACAAGTATTTGAAGCCAAACCATTTGCTTCGCATGGATTCGAAGATCAGCCTTCTACTTCGCATTTATTAGATGGTAAATCATGCGTTTCGCATGGATTTGAAGCTAACTCGTTTGTTTCGCATTCTGTTGAAGCTAAATCATGCATATCACAAGTATTTGAAGCTAAACCATTTGCTTCGCATGGATTCGAAGATGAGCCTTCTACTTCGCATTGATTAGATGCTAAATCATGTGTTTCGCATGGGTTTGAAGCTAACTCGTTTGTTTCGCCTGCATTTGAAGCCATATCACTTATATTTTCAAGTATGTGAAGCTAAATCATTCGTTTTGCATGGATTTGAAGCTAAGCCATCAACTTCGCGTTGACTTGATGCTTATTCATGTGTTTCGCATGGATTTGAAGCTAACTCGTTTGTTTCGCAGGCAGTTGAAGCTGAATCATGTATATCAAAAGTTTTTGAAGCTAAACTATTCGTTTCGCATGGATTCGAAGATAAGCCTTCCACTTCGCATTGATTTGAAGCTAAATCATGTGTTCCGCATGGATTTGAAGCTGACTCGTTTGTTTCGCATGCAGTTGAAGCTGAATCATGTATATCACAAGTATTTGCGGCTAAACCATTTGTTTCTCATGGATTCGAAGGTAACCCTTCTACTTCGCATTGATTTTAATCTAAATCATGTGTTTCGCATGGATTTGAAGCTAACTCGTTTGTTTCGCATGCTGTTGAAGCTAAATCATGTATATCACAAGTATTTGAAGCTAAACCATTTGTTTCGCATGGATTCGAAGATAAGCCTCCTACTTCGCATTGATTTGAAGCTAAATCATGTGTTCGCATGGATTTGAAGCTAACTCGTTTCCTTCGCATGCTGTTGAAGCTAAATCAAGTGTATCACAAGTATTTGAAGCCAAACCATTTGCTTCGCATGGATTCGAAGATCAGCCTTCTACTTCGCATTTATTAGATGGTAAATCATGCGTTTCGCATGGATTTGAAGCTAACTCGTTTGTTTCGCATTCTGTTGAAGCTAAATCATGCATATCACAAGTATTTGAAGCTAAACCATTTGCTTCGCATGGATTCGAAGATGAGCCTTCTACTTCGCATTGATTAGATGCTAAATCATGTGTTTCGCATGGGTTTGAAGCTAACTCGTTTGTTTCGCCTGCATTTGAAGCCATATCACTTATATTTTCAAGTATGTGAAGCTAAATCATTCGTTTTGCATGGATTTGAAGCTAAGCCATCAACTTCGCGTTGACTTGATGCTTATTCATGTGTTTCGCATGGATTTGAAGCTAACTCGTTTGTTTCGCAGGCAGTTGAAGCTGAATCATGTATATCAAAAGTTTTTGAAGCTAAACTATTCGTTTCGCATGGATTCGAAGATAAGCCTTCCTCTTCGCATTGATTTGAAGCTAAATCATGTGTTCCGCATGGATTTGAAGCTGACTCGTTTGTTTCGCATGCAGTTGAAGCTGAATCATGTATATCACAAGTATTTGCGGCTAAACCATTTGTTTCTCATGGATTCGAAGGTAACCCTTCTACTTCGCATTGATTTTAATCTAAATCATGTGTTTCGCATGGATTTGAAGCTAACTCGTTTGTTTCGCATGCTGTTGAAGCTAAATCATGTATATCACAAGTATTTGAAGCTAAACCATTTGTTTCGCATGGATTCGAAGATAAGCCTCCTACTTCGCATTGATTTGAAGCTAAATCATGTGTTCGCATGGATTTGAAGCTAACTCGTTTCCTTCGCATGCTGTTGAAGCTAAATCAAGGGTATCACAAGTATTTGAAGCCAAACCATTTGCTTCGCATGGATTCGAAGATCAGCCTTCTACTTCGCATTTATTAGATGCTAAATCATGTGTTTCGCATGGATTTGAAGCTAACTCGTTTGTTTCGCATTCTGTTGAAGCTAAATCATGCATATCACAAGTATCTGAAGCTAAACTATTTGTTTCGCATGGATTCGAAGATAAGCCTCCTACTTCGCATTGATTTGAAGCTAAATCATGTGTTCGCATGGATTTGAAGCTACCTCGTTTGTTTCGCATGCTGTTGAAGCTAAATCATGTATATCACAAGTATTTGAAGCTAAACCATTTGTTCCGCATGGATTCGAAGATAAGCCTTCTACTTTGCATTGATTTTAATCTAAATCATGTGTTTCGCATGGATTTGAAGCTAACTCGTTTGTTTAGCATGTTGTTGAAGCTAAATCATGTATATCACAAGTATTTGAAGCTATATCATATGTTTCGCATGGATTCGAAGATAACCCTTCTAATTCGCATTGATTTGAAGCTAAATCATGTGTTTCGCATGGATTTGAAGCTAACTCGTTTGTTTCGCATGCTGTTGAAGCTAAGTCATGTATATCACAAGTATTTGAAGCTAAACCATTTGTTTCGCATGTATTCGAATATAAGCCTCCTACCTCGCATTGATTTGAAGCTAAATCATGTGTTCGCATGGACTTGAAGCTACCTCGTTAGTTTCGCATTCTGTTGAAGCTAAATCAAGTGTATCACAAGTATTTGAAGCCAAACCATTTGCTTCGCATGGATTCGAAGATCAGCCTTCTACTTCGCATTTATTAGATGCTAAATCATGTGTTTCGCATGGATTTGAAGCTAACTCGTTTGTTTCGCATTCTGTTGAAGCTAAATCATGCATATCACAAGTATCTGAAGCTAAACAATTTGTTTCGCATGGATTCGAAGATAAGCCTCCTACTTCGCATTGATTTGAAGCTAAATCATGTGTTCGCATGGATTTGAAGCTACCTCGTTTGTTTCGCATGCTGTTTAAGCTAAATCATGTATATCACAAGTATTTGAAGCTAAACCATTTGTTACGCATGGATTCGAAGATCTGCCTTCTACTTCGCATTGATTTACGGCTAAATCATGTGTTCCGCATGGATTTTAAGCAAACTCGTTTTTTTCGCATGCAGTTGAAGCTAAATCATGTATATCACAAGTATTTGAAGCTAAACCATTTGTTTCGCATGGATTCGAAGATAGCCCTTCTACTTCGCATTGATTTGAAGTTAAATCATGTGTTTCGCATGAATTTCAAACTAACTCGTTTATTTCGTATGCTGTTGAAGCTAAATCATGTATATCACAAGTATATGAAGCTAATCCATCTGTTTCGCATGGATTCGAGGATTAGCCTTCCACTTCGCATTGATTTGAAACTAAATCATGTGTTTCGCATGGATTTGAATCGAACTCGTTTGTTTCGATTGCTGTTGAAGCTAAATCATGTATATCACAAGTATTTGAAGTTAAACGATTTGTTTCGCATGGATTCGATGATAACCCATGTACTTCGCATTGATTTGAAGCTAAATCATGTGTTTCGCATGGATTTGAATCGAACTCGTTTGTTTCGCATGCTGTTGAAGCTATATCATGTATATCACAAGTGTTTGAAGCTAAACCATTTGTTTCGCATGGATTCGAAGATAAGCCTCCTACTTCGCATTGATTTGAAGCTAAATCATGTGTTCGCATGGATTTGAAGCTAACTCGTTTCTTTCGCATGCTGTTGAAGCTAAATCGTGTATATCACAAGTATTTGAAGCTATATCATATGTTTCGCATGGATTCAAAGATAACCCTTCTAATTCGCATTGATTTGAAGCTAAATCATGTGTTTCGCATGGATTTGAAGCTAACTCGTTTGTTTCGCATGCTGTTGAAGCTAAGTCATGTATATCACAAGTGTTTGAAGCTAAACCATTTGTTTCGCATGGATTCGAAGATAAGCCTCCTACTTCGCATTGATTTGAGGCTAAATCATGTGTTCGCATGGATTTGAAGCTAACTCGTTTGCTTCGCATGCTGTTGAAGCTAAATCAAGTGTATCACAAGTATTTGAAGCTAAACCATTTGTTTCGCATGGATTCGAAGATTAGCCTTCTACTTCGCATTGATTAGATGCTAAGTCATGTGTTTAGCATGGGTTTGAAGCTCGCTCGTTTGTTTCGCATTCTGTTGAAGCTAAATCAAGTGTATCACAAGTATTTGAAGCCAAACCATTTGCTTCGCATGGATTCGAAGATCAGCCTTCTACTTCGCATTTATTAGATGGTAAATCATGCGTTTCGCATGGATTTGAAGCTAACTCGTTTGTTTCGCATTCTGTTGAAGCTAAATCATGCATATCACAAGTATTTGAAGCTAAACCATTTGCTTCGCATGGATTCGAAGATGAGCCTTCTACTTCGCATTGATTAGATGCTAAATCATGTGTTTCGCATGGGTTTGAAGCTAACTCGTTTGTTTCGCCTGCATTTGAAGCCATATCACTTATATTTTCAAGTATGTGAAGCTAAATCATTCGTTTTGCATGGATTTGAAGCTAAGCCATCAACTTCGCGTTGACTTGATGCTTATTCATGTGTTTCGCATGGATTTGAAGCTAACTCGTTTGTTTCGCAGGCAGTTGAAGCTGAATCATGTATATCAAAAGTTTTTGAAGCTAAACTATTCGTTTCGCATGGATTCGAAGATAAGCCTTCCACTTCGCATTGATTTGAAGCTAAATCATGTGTTCCGCATGGATTTGAAGCTGACTCGTTTGTTTCGCATGCAGTTGAAGCTGAATCATGTATATCACAAGTATTTGCGGCTAAACCATTTGTTTCTCATGGATTCGAAGGTAACCCTTCTACTTCGCATTGATTTTAATCTAAATCATGTGTTTCGCATGGATTTGAAGCTAACTCGTTTGTTTCGCATGCTGTTGAAGCTAAATCATGTATATCACAAGTATTTGAAGCTAAACCATTTGTTTCGCATGGATTCGAAGATAAGCCTCCTACTTCGCATTGATTTGAAGCTAAATCATGTGTTCGCATGGATTTGAAGCTAACTCGTTTCCTTCGCATGCTGTTGAAGCTAAATCAAGTGTATCACAAGTATTTGAAGCTAAACCATTTGTTTCGCATGGATTCGAAGATTAGCCTTCTACTTCGCATTGATTAGATGCTAAATCATGTGTTTAGCATGGGTTTAAAGCTAACTCGTTTGTTTCGCCTGCATTTGAAGCTATATCACTTATATTCACAAGTATGTGAAGCTAAATCATGTGTTTCGCATGGATTTGAAGCTAACTCGTTTGTTTCGCATTCTGTTGAAGCTAAATCATGCATATCACAAGTATTTGAAGCTAAACCATTTGCTTCGCATGGATTCGAAGATCAGCCTTCTACTTCGCATTGATTAGATGCTAAATCATGTGTTTCGCATGGGTTTGAAGCTAACTCGTTTGTTTCGCCTGCATTTGAAGCCATATCACTTATATTTTCAAGTATGTGAAGCTAAATCATTCGTTTTGCATGGATTTGAAGCTAAGCCATCAACTTCGCGTTGACTTGATGCTTATTCATGTGTTTCGCATGGATTTGAAGCTAACTCGTTTGTTTCGCAGGCAGTTGAAGCTGAATCATGTATATCAAAAGTATTTGAAGCTAAACTATTCGTTCCGCATGGATTCGAAGATAAGCCTTCCACTTCGCATTGATTTGAAGCTAAATCATGTGTTCTGCATGGATTTGAAGCTGACTCGTTTGTTTCGCATGCAGTTGAAGCTGAATCATGTATATCACAAGTATTTGCGGCTAAACCATTTGTTTCGCATGGATTCGAAGGTAACCCTTCTACTTCGCATTGATTTTAATCTAAATCATGTGTTTCGCATGGATTTGAAGCTAACTCGTTTGTTTCGCATGCTGTTGAAGCTAAATCATGTATATCACAAGTATTTGAAGCTAAACCATTTGTTTCGCATGGATTCGCAGATAAGCCTCCTACTTCGCATTGATTTGAAGCTAAATCATGTGTTCGCATGGATTTGAAGCTAACTCGTTTCCTTCGCATGCTGTTGAAGCTAAATCAAGTGTATCACAAGTATTTGAAGCTAAACCATTTGTTTCGCATGGATTCGAAGATTAGCCTTCTACTTCGCATTGATTAGATGCTAAATCATGTGTTTAGCATGGGTTTAAAGCTAACTCGTTTGTTTCGCCTGCATTTGAAGCTATATCACTTATATTCACAAGTATGTGAAGCTAAATCATGTGTTTAGCATGGATTTGAATCTAACTCGTTTGTTTCGCATGCTGTTGAAACTAAATCATGTATATCACAAGTATTTGAAGCTAAACCATTTGCTTCGCATGGATTCGAAGATCAGCCTTCTACTTCGCATTGATTAGATGCTAAATCATGTGTTTCGCATGGGTTTGAAGCTAACTCGTTTGTTTCGCCTGCATTTGAAGCCATATCATTTATATTTTCAAGTATGTGAAGCTAAATCATTCGTTTAGCATGGATTTGAAGCTAAGCCATCAACTTCGCGTTGACTTGATGCTTATTCATGTGTTTCGCATGGATTTGAAGCTAACTCGTTTGTTTCGCATGCTGTTGAAGCTAAGTCATGTATATCAAAAGTATTTGAAGCTAAACTATTCGTTTCGCATGGATTCAAAGATAAGCCTTCCACTTCGCATTGATTTTAATCTAAATCATGTGTTTCGCATGGATTTGAAGCTAACTCGTTTGTTTCGCATGCTGTTGAAGCTAAATCATGTATATCACAAGTATTTGAAGCTAAACCATTTGTTTCGCATGGATTCGAAGATAAGCCTCCTACTTCGCATTGATTTGAAGCTAAATCATGTGTTCGCATCGATTTGAAGCTAACTCGTTTGCTTCGCATGCTGTTGAAGCTAAATCAAGTGTATCACAAGTATTTGAAGCTAAACCATTTGTTTCGCATGGATTCGAAGATCAGCCTTCTACTTCGCATTGATTAGATGCTAAATCATGTGTTTCGCATGGATTTGAAGCTAACTGGTTTGTTTCGCATGCAGTTGAAGCTGAATCATGTATATCACAAGTATTTGCGGCTAAACCATTTGTTTCGCATGGATTCGAAGGTAACCCTTCTACTTCGCATTGATTTTAATCTAAATCATGTGTTTCGCATGGATTTGAAGCTAACTCGTTTGTTTCGCATGCTGTTGAAGCTAAATCATGTATATCACAAGTATTTGAAGCTAAACCATTTGTTTCGCATGGATTCGAAGATAAGCCTCCTACTTCGCATTGATTTGAAGCTAAATCATGTGTTCGCATGGATTTGAAGCTAACTCGTTTGCTTCGCATGCTGTTGAAGCTAAATCAAGTATATCACAAGTATTTGAAGCTATATCATATGTTTCGCATGGATTCGAAGATAACCCTTCTAATTCGCATTGATTTGAAGCTAAATCATGTGTTCCGCATGGATTTGAAGCTGACTCGTTTGTTTCGCATGCAGTTGAAGCTGAATCATGTATATCACAAGTATTTGCGGCTAAACCATTTGTTTCGCATGGATTCGAAGGTAACCCTTCTACTTCGCATTGATTTTAATCTAAATCATGTGTTTCGCATGGATTTGAAGCTAACTCGTTTGTTTCGCATGCTGTTGAAGCTAAATCATGTATATCACAAGTATTTGAAGCTAAACCATTTGTTTCGCATGGATTCGCAGATAAGCCTCCTACTTCGCATTGATTTGAAGCTAAATCATGTGTTCGCATGGATTTGAAGCTAACTCGTTTCCTTCGCATGCTGTTGAAGCTAAATCAAGTGTATCACAAGTATTTGAAGCTAAACCATTTGTTTCGCATGGATTCGAAGATTAGCCTTCTACTTCGCATTGATTACATGCTAAATCATGTGTTTAGCATGGGTTTAAAGCTAACTCGTTTGTTTCGCCTGCATTTGAAGCTATATCACTTATATTCACAAGTATGTGAAGCTAAATCATGTGTTTAGCATGGATTTGAATCTAACTCGTTTGTTTCGCATGCTGTTGAAACTAAATCATGTATATCACAAGTATTTGAAGCTAAACCATTTGCTTCGCATGGATTCGAAGATCAGCCTTCTACTTCGCATTGATTAGATGCTAAATCATGTGTTTCGCATGGGTTTGAAGCTAACTCGTTTGTTTCGCCTGCATTTGAAGCCATATCATTTATATTTTCAAGTATGTGAAGCTAAATCATTCGTTTAGCATGGATTTGAAGCTAAGCCATCAACTTCGCGTTGACTTGATGCTTATTCATGTGTTTCGCATGGATTTGAAGCTAACTCGTTTGTTTCGCAGGCAGTTGAAGCTGAATCATGTATATCAAAAGTATTTGAAGCTAAACTATTCGTTTCGCATGGATTCAAAGATAAGCCTTCCACTTCGCATTGATTTGAAGCTAAATCATGTGTTCCGCATGGATTTGAAGCTGACTCGTTTGTTTCGCATGCAGTTGAAGCAGAATCATGTATATCACAAGTATTTGCTGCTAAACCATTTGTTTCGCATGGATTCGAAGGTAACCCTTCTACTTCGCATTGATTTTAATCTAAATCATGTGTTTCGCATGGATTTGAAGCTAACTCGTTTGTTTCGCATGCTGTTGAAGCTAAATCATGTATATCACAAGTATTTGAAGCTAAACCATTTGTTTCGCATGGATTCGCAGATAAGCCTCCTACTTCGCATTGATTTGAAGCTAAATCATGTGTTCGCATGGATTTGAAGCTAACTCGTTTCCTTCGCATGCTGTTGAAGCTAAATCAAGTGTATCACAAGTATTTGAAGCTAAACCATTTGTTTCGCATGGATTCGAAGATTAGCCTTCTACTTCGCATTGATTAGATGCTAAATCATGTGTTTAGCATGGGTTTAAAGCTAACTCGTTTGTTTCGCCTGCATTTGAAGCTATATCACTTATATTCACAAGTATGTGAAGCTAAATCATGTGTTTAGCATGGATTTGAATCTAACTCGTTTGTTTCGCATGCTGTTGAAACTAAATCATGTATATCACAAGTATTTGAAGCTAAACCATTTGCTTCGCATGGATTCGAAGATCAGCCTTCTACTTCGCATTGATTAGATGCTAAATCATGTGTTTCGCATGGGTTTGAAGCTAACTCGTTTGTTTCGCCTGCATTTGAAGCCATATCATTTATATTTTCAAGTATGTGAAGCTAAATCATTCGTTTAGCATGGATTTGAAGCTAAGCCATCAACTTCGCGTTGACTTGATGCTTATTCATGTGTTTCGCATGGATTTGAAGCTAACTCGTTTGTTTCGCATGCTGTTGAAGCTAAGTCATGTATATCAAAAGTATTTGAAGCTAAACTATTCGTTTCGCATGGATTCAAAGATAAGCCTTCCACTTCGCATTGATTTTAATCTAAATCATGTGTTTCGCATGGATTTGAAGCTAACTCGTTTGTTTCGCATGCTGTTGAAGCTAAATCATGTATATCACAAGTATTTGAAGCTAAACCATTTGTTTCGCATGGATTCGAAGATAAGCCTCCTACTTCGCATTGATTTGAAGCTAAATCATGTGTTCGCATCGATTTGAAGCTAACTCGTTTGCTTCGCATGCTGTTGAAGCTAAATCAAGTGTATCACAAGTATTTGAAGCTAAACCATTTGTTTCGCATGGATTCGAAGATCAGCCTTCTACTTCGCATTGATTAGATGCTAAATCATGTGTTTCGCATGGATTTGAAGCTAACTGGTTTGTTTCGCATGCAGTTGAAGCTGAATCATGTATATCACAAGTATTTGCGGCTAAACCATTTGTTTCGCATGGATTCGAAGGTAACCCTTCTACTTCGCATTGATTTTAATCTAAATCATGTGTTTCGCATGGATTTGAAGCTAACTCGTTTGTTTCGCATGCTGTTGAAGCTAAATCATGTATATCACAAGTATTTGAAGCTAAACCATTTGTTTCGCATGGATTCGAAGATAAGCCTCCTACTTCGCATTGATTTGAAGCTAAATCATGTGTTCGCATGGATTTGAAGCTAACTCGTTTGCTTCGCATGCTGTTGAAGCTAAATCAAGTATATCACAAGTATTTGAAGCTATATCATATGTTTCGCATGGATTCGAAGATAACCCTTCTAATTCGCATTGATTTGAAGCTAAATCATGTGTTCCGCATGGATTTGAAGCTGACTCGTTTGTTTCGCATGCAGTTGAAGCTGAATCATGTATATCACAAGTATTTGCGGCTAAACCATTTGTTTCGCATGGATTCGAAGGTAACCCTTCTACTTCGCATTGATTTTAATCTAAATCATGTGTTTCGCATGGATTTGAAGCTAACTCGTTTGTTTCGCATGCTGTTGAAGCTAAATCATGTATATCACAAGTATTTGAAGCTAAACCATTTGTTTCGCATGGATTCGCAGATAAGCCTCCTACTTCGCATTGATTTGAAGCTAAATCATGTGTTCGCATGGATTTGAAGCTAACTCGTTTCCTTCGCATGCTGTTGAAGCTAAATCAAGTGTATCACAAGTATTTGAAGCTAAACCATTTGTTTCGCATGGATTCGAAGATTAGCCTTCTACTTCGCATTGATTACATGCTAAATCATGTGTTTAGCATGGGTTTAAAGCTAACTCGTTTGTTTCGCCTGCATTTGAAGCTATATCACTTATATTCACAAGTATGTGAAGCTAAATCATGTGTTTAGCATGGATTTGAATCTAACTCGTTTGTTTCGCATGCTGTTGAAACTAAATCATGTATATCACAAGTATTTGAAGCTAAACCATTTGCTTCGCATGGATTCGAAGATCAGCCTTCTACTTCGCATTGATTAGATGCTAAATCATGTGTTTCGCATGGGTTTGAAGCTAACTCGTTTGTTTCGCCTGCATTTGAAGCCATATCATTTATATTTTCAAGTATGTGAAGCTAAATCATTCGTTTAGCATGGATTTGAAGCTAAGCCATCAACTTCGCGTTGACTTGATGCTTATTCATGTGTTTCGCATGGATTTGAAGCTAACTCGTTTGTTTCGCAGGCAGTTGAAGCTGAATCATGTATATCAAAAGTATTTGAAGCTAAACTATTCGTTTCGCATGGATTCAAAGATAAGCCTTCCACTTCGCATTGATTTGAAGCTAAATCATGTGTTCCGCATGGATTTGAAGCTGACTCGTTTGTTTCGCATGCAGTTGAAGCAGAATCATGTATATCACAAGTATTTGCTGCTAAACCATTTGTTTCGCATGGATTCGAAGGTAACCCTTCTACTTCGCATTGATTTTAATCTAAATCATGTGTTTCGCATGGATTTGAAGCTAACTCGTTTGTTTCGCATGCTGTTGAAGCTAAATCATGTATATCACAAGTATTTGAAGCTAAACCATTTGTTTCGCATGGATTCGCAGATAAGCCTCCTACTTCGCATTGATTTGAAGCTAAATCATGTGTTCGCATGGATTTGAAGCTAACTCGTTTCCTTCGCATGCTGTTGAAGCTAAATCAAGTGTATCACAAGTATTTGAAGCTAAACCATTTGTTTCGCATGGATTCGAAGATTAGCCTTCTACTTCGCATTGATTAGATGCTAAATCATGTGTTTAGCATGGGTTTAAAGCTAACTCGTTTGTTTCGCCTGCATTTGAAGCTATATCACTTATATTCACAAGTATGTGAAGCTAAATCATGTGTTTAGCATGGATTTGAATCTAACTCGTTTGTTTCGCATGCTGTTGAAACTAAATCATGTATATCACAAGTATTTGAAGCTAAACCATTTGCTTCGCATGGATTCGAAGATCAGCCTTCTACTTCGCATTGATTAGATGCTAAATCATGTGTTTCGCATGGGTTTGAAGCTAACTCGTTTGTTTCGCCTGCATTTGAAGCCATATCATTTATATTTTCAAGTATGTGAAGCTAAATCATTCGTTTAGCATGGATTTGAAGCTAAGCCATCAACTTCGCGTTGACTTGATGCTTATTCATGTGTTTCGCATGGATTTGAAGCTAACTCGTTTGTTTCGCATGCTGTTGAAGCTAAGTCATGTATATCAAAAGTATTTGAAGCTAAACTATTCGTTTCGCATGGATTCAAAGATAAGCCTTCCACTTCGCATTGATTTTAATCTAAATCATGTGTTTCGCATGGATTTGAAGCTAACTCGTTTGTTTCGCATGCTGTTGAAGCTAAATCATGTATATCACAAGTATTTGAAGCTAAACCATTTGTTTCGCATGGATTCGAAGATAAGCCTCCTACTTCGCATTGATTTGAAGCTAAATCATGTGTTCGCATCGATTTGAAGCTAACTCGTTTGCTTCGCATGCTGTTGAAGCTAAATCAAGTGTATCACAAGTATTTGAAGCTAAACCATTTGTTTCGCATGGATTCGAAGATCAGCCTTCTACTTCGCATTGATTAGATGCTAAATCATGTGTTTCGCATGGATTTGAAGCTAACTGGTTTGTTTCGCATGCAGTTGAAGCTGAATCATGTATATCACAAGTATTTGCGGCTAAACCATTTGTTTCGCATGGATTCGAAGGTAACCCTTCTACTTCGCATTGATTTTAATCTAAATCATGTGTTTCGCATGGATTTGAAGCTAACTCGTTTGTTTCGCATGCTGTTGAAGCTAAATCATGTATATCACAAGTATTTGAAGCTAAACCATTTGTTTCGCATGGATTCGAAGATAAGCCTCCTACTTCGCATTGATTTGAAGCTAAATCATGTGTTCGCATGGATTTGAAGCTAACTCGTTTGCTTCGCATGCTGTTGAAGCTAAATCAAGTATATCACAAGTATTTGAAGCTATATCATATGTTTCGCATGGATTCGAAGATAACCCTTCTAATTCGCATTGATTTGAAGCTAAATCATGTGTTCCGCATGGATTTGAAGCTGACTCGTTTGTTTCGCATGCAGTTGAAGCTGAATCATGTATATCACAAGTATTTGCGGCTAAACCATTTGTTTCGCATGGATTCGAAGGTAACCCTTCTACTTCGCATTGATTTTAATCTAAATCATGTGTTTCGCATGGATTTGAAGCTAACTCGTTTGTTTCGCATGCTGTTGAAGCTAAATCATGTATATCACAAGTATTTGAAGCTAAACCATTTGTTTCGCATGGATTCGCAGATAAGCCTCCTACTTCGCATTGATTTGAAGCTAAATCATGTGTTCGCATGGATTTGAAGCTAACTCGTTTCCTTCGCATGCTGTTGAAGCTAAATCAAGTGTATCACAAGTATTTGAAGCTAAACCATTTGTTTCGCATGGATTCGAAGATTAGCCTTCTACTTCGCATTGATTACATGCTAAATCATGTGTTTAGCATGGGTTTAAAGCTAACTCGTTTGTTTCGCCTGCATTTGAAGCTATATCACTTATATTCACAAGTATGTGAAGCTAAATCATGTGTTTAGCATGGATTTGAAACTAACTCGTTTGTTTCGCATGCTGTTGAAACTAAATCATGTATATCACAAGTATTTGAAGCTAAACCATTTGCTTCGCATGGATTCGAAGATCAGCCTTCTACTTCGCATTGATTAGATGCTAAATCATGTGTTTCGCATGGGTTTGAAGCTAACTCGTTTGTTTCGCCTGCATTTGAAGCCATATCATTTATATTTTCAAGTATGTGAAGCTAAATCATTCGTTTAGCATGGATTTGAAGCTAAGCCATCAACTTCGCGTTGACTTGATGCTTATTCATGTGTTTCGCATGGATTTGAAGCTAACTCGTTTGTTTCGCAGGCAGTTGAAGCTGAATCATGTATATCAAAAGTATTTGAAGCTAAACTATTCGTTTCGCATGGATTCAAAGATAAGCCTTCCACTTCGCATTGATTTGAAGCTAAATCATGTGTTCCGCATGGATTTGAAGCTGACTCGTTTGTTTCGCATGCAGTTGAAGCAGAATCATGTATATCACAAGTATTTGCTGCTAAACCATTTGTTTCGCATGGATTCGAAGGTAACCCTTCTACTTCGCATTGATTTTAATCTAAATCATGTGTTTCGCATGGATTTGAAGCTAACTCGTTTGTTTCGCATGCTGTTGAAGCTAAATCATGTATATCACAAGTATTTGAAGCTAAACCATTTGTTTCGCATGGATTCGAAGATAAGCCTCCTACTTCGCATTGATTTGAAGCTAAATCATGTGTTCGCATCGATTTGAAGCTAACTCGTTTGCTTCGCATGCTGTTGAAGCTAAATCAAGTGTATCACAAGTATTTGAAGCTAAACCATTTGTTTCGCATGGATTCGAAGATCAGCCTTCTACTTCGCATTGATTAGATGCTAAATCATGTGTTTCGCATGGATTTGAAGCTAACTGGTTTGTTTCGCATGCAGTTGAAGCTGAATCATGTATATCACAAGTATTTGCGGCTAAACCATTTGTTTCGCATGGATTCGAAGGTAACCCTTCTACTTCGCATTGATTTTAATCTAAATCATGTGTTTCGCATGGATTTGAAGCTAACTCGTTTGTTTCGCATGCTGTTGAAGCTAAATCATGTATATCACAAGTATTTGAAGCTAAACCATTTGTTTCGCATGGATTCGAAGATAAGCCTCCTACTTCGCATTGATTTGAAGCTAAATCATGTGTTCGCATGGATTTGAAGCTAACTCGTTTGCTTCGCATGCTGTTGAAGCTAAATCAAGTATATCACAAGTATTTGAAGCTATATCATATGTTTCGCATGGATTCGAAGATAACCCTTCTAATTCGCATTGATTTGAAGCTAAATCATGTGTTCCGCATGGATTTGAAGCTGACTCGTTTGTTTCGCATGCAGTTGAAGCTGAATCATGTATATCACAAGTATTTGCGGCTAAACCATTTGTTTCGCATGGATTCGAAGGTAACCCTTCTACTTCGCATTGATTTTAATCTAAATCATGTGTTTCGCATGGATTTGAAGCTAACTCGTTTGTTTCGCATGCTGTTGAAGCTAAATCATGTATATCACAAGTATTTGAAGCTAAACCATTTGTTTCGCATGGATTCGCAGATAAGCCTCCTACTTCGCATTGATTTGAAGCTAAATCATGTGTTCGCATGGATTTGAAGCTAACTCGTTTCCTTCGCATGCTGTTGAAGCTAAATCAAGTGTATCACAAGTATTTGAAGCTAAACCATTTGTTTCGCATGGATTCGAAGATTAGCCTTCTACTTCGCATTGATTAGATGCTAAATCATGTGTTTAGCATGGGTTTAAAGCTAACTCGTTTGTTTCGCCTGCATTTGAAGCTATATCACTTATATTCACAAGTATGTGAAGCTAAATCATGTGTTTAGCATGGATTTGAATCTAACTCGTTTGTTTCGCATGCTGTTGAAACTAAATCATGTATATCACAAGTATTTGAAGCTAAACCATTTGCTTCGCATGGATTCGAAGATCAGCCTTCTACTTCGCATTGATTAGATGCTAAATCATGTGTTTCGCATGGGTTTGAAGCTAACTCGTTTGTTTCGCCTGCATTTGAAGCCATATCATTTATATTTTCAAGTATGTGAAGCTAAATCATTCGTTTAGCATGGATTTGAAGCTAAGCCATCAACTTCGCGTTGACTTGATGCTTATTCATGTGTTTCGCATGGATTTGAAGCTAACTCGTTTGTTTCGCAGGCAGTTGAAGCTGAATCATGTATATCAAAAGTATTTGAAGCTAAACTATTCGTTTCGCATGGATTCAAAGATAAGCCTTCCACTTCGCATTGATTTGAAGCTAAATCATGTGTTCCGCATGGATTTGAAGCTGACTCGTTTGTTTCGCATGCAGTTGAAGCAGAATCATGTATATCACAAGTATTTGCTGCTAAACCATTTGTTTCGCATGGATTCGAAGGTAACCCTTCTACTTCGCATTGATTTTAATCTAAATCATGTGTTTCGCATGGATTTGAAGCTAACTCGTTTGTTTCGCATGCTGTTGAAGCTAAATCATGTATATCACAAGTATTTGAAGCTAAACCATTTGTTTCGCATGGATTCGAAGATAAGCCTCCTACATCGCATTGATTTGAAGCTAAATCATGTGTTCGCATGGATTTGAAGCTAACTCGTTTGCTTCGCATGCTGTTGAAGCTAAATCAAGTGTATCACAAGTATTTGAAGCTAAACCATTTGTTTCGCATGGATTCGAAGATCAGCCTTCTACTTCGCATTGATTAGATGCTAAATCATGTGTTTCGCATGGATTTGAAGCTAACTGGTTTGTTTCGCATGCAGTTGAAGCTGAATCATGTATATCACAAGTATTTGCGGCTAAACCATTTGTTTCGCATGGATTCGAAGGTAACCCTTCTACTTCGCATTGATTTTAATCTAAATCATGTGTTTCGCATGGATTTGAAGCTAACTCGTTTGTTTCGCATGCTGTTGAAGCTAAATCATGTATATCACAAGTATTTGAAGCTAAACCATTTGTTTCGCATGGATTCGAAGATAAGCCTCCTACTTCGCATTGATTTGAAGCTAAATCATGTGTTCGCATGGATTTGAAGCTAACTCGTTTGCTTCGCATGCTGTTGAAGCTAAATCAAGTATATAACAAGTATTTGAAGCTATATCATATGTTTCGCATGGATTCGAAGATAACCCTTCTAATTCGCATTGATTTGAAGCTAAATCTTGTGTTTCGCATGGATTTGAAGCTAACTCGTTTGTTTCGCATGCTGTTGAAGCTAAGTCATGTATATCACAAGTATTTCAAGCTAAACCATTTGTTTCGCATGGATTCGAATATAAGCCTCCTACCTCGCATTGATTTGAAGCTAAATCATGTGTTCGCATGGACTTGAAGCTACCTCGTTTGTTTCGCATTCTGTTGAAGCTAAATCAAGTGTATCACAAGTATTTGAAGCCAAACCATTTGCTTCGCATGGATTCGAAGATCAGCCTTCTACTTCGCATTTATTAGATGGTAAATCATGCGTTTCGCATGGATTTGAAGCTAACTCGTTTGTTTCGCATTCTGTTGAAGCTAAATCATGCATATCACAAGTATTTGAAGCTAAACCATTTGCTTCGCATGGATTCGAAGATCAGCCTTCTACTTCGCATTGATTAGATGCTAAATCATGTGTTTCGCATGGGTTTGAAGCTAACTCGTTTGTTTCGCCTGCATTTGAAGCCATATCACTTATATTTTCAAGTATGTGAAGCTAAATCATTCGTTTTGCATGGATTTGAAGCTAAGCCATCAACTTCGCGTTGACTTGATGCTTATTCATGTGTTTCGCATGGATTTGAAGCTAACTCGTTTGTTTCGCAGGCAGTTGAAGCTGAATCATGTATATCAAAAGTATTTGAAGCTAAACTATTCGTTCCGCATGGATTCGAAGATAAGCCTTCCACTTCGCATTGATTTGAAGCTAAATCATGTGTTCCGCATGGATTTGAAGCTGACTCGTTTGTTTCGCATGCAGTTGAAGCTGAATCATGTATATCACAAGTATTTGCGGCTAAACCATTTGTTTCGCATGGATTCGAAGGTAACCCTTCTACTTCGCATTGATTTTAATCTAAATCATGTGTTTCGCATGGATTTGAAGCTAACTCGTTTGTTTCGCATGCTGTTGAAGCTAAATCATGTATATCACAAGTATTTGAAGCTAAACCATTTGTTTCGCATGGATTCGCAGATAAGCCTCCTACTTCGCATTGATTTGAAGCTAAATCATGTGTTCGCATGGATTTGAAGCTAACTCGTTTCCTTCGCATGCTGTTGAAGCTAAATCAAGTGTATCACAAGTATTTGAAGCTAAACCATTTGTTTCGCATGGATTCGAAGATTAGCCTTCTACTTCGCATTGATTAGATGCTAAATCATGTGTTTAGCATGGGTTTAAAGCTAACTCGTTTGTTTCGCCTGCATTTGAAGCTATATCACTTATATTCACAAGTATGTGAAGCTAAATCATGTGTTTAGCATGGATTTGAATCTAACTCGTTTGTTTCGCATGCTGTTGAAACTAAATCATGTATATCACAAGTATTTGAAGCTAAACCATTTGCTTCGCATGGATTCGAAGATCAGCCTTCTACTTCGCATTGATTAGATGCTAAATCATGTGTTTCGCATGGGTTTGAAGCTAACTCGTTTGTTTCGCCTGCATTTGAAGCCATATCATTTATATTTTCAAGTATGTGAAGCTAAATCATTCGTTTAGCATGGATTTGAAGCTAAGCCATCAACTTCGCGTTGACTTGATGCTTATTCATGTGTTTCGCATGGATTTGAAGCTAACTCGTTTGTTTCGCAGGCAGTTGAAGCTGAATCATGTATATCAAAAGTATTTGAAGCTAAACTATTCGTTTCGCATGGATTCAAAGATAAGCCTTCCACTTCGCATTGATTTGAAGCTAAATCATGTGTTCCGCATGGATTTGAAGCTGACTCGTTTGTTTCGCATGCAGTTGAAGCAGAATCATGTATATCACAAGTATTTGCTGCTAAACCATTTGTTTCGCATGGATTCGAAGGTAACCCTTCTACTTCGCATTGATTTTAATCTAAATCATGTGTTTCGCATGGATTCGAAGCTAACTCGTTTGTTTCGCATGCTGTTGAAGCTAAATCATGTATATCACAAGTATTTGAAGCTAAACCATTTGTTTCGCATGGATTCGAAGATAAGCCTCCTACATCGCATTGATTTGAAGCTAAATCATGTGTTCGCATGGATTTGAAGCTAACTCGTTTGCTTCGCATGCTGTTGAAGCTAAATCAAGTGTATCACAAGTATTTGAAGCTAAACCATTTGTTTCGCATGGATTCGAAGATCAGCCTTCTACTTCGCATTGATTAGATGCTAAATCATGTGTTTCGCATGGATTTGAAGCTAACTGGTTTGTTTCGCATGCTGTTGAAGCTGAATCATGTATATCACAAGTATTTGCGGCTAAACCATTTGTTTCGCATGGATTCGAAGGTAACCCTTCTACTTCGCATTGATTTTAATCTAAATCATGTGTTTCGCATGGATTTGAAGCTAACTCGTTTGTTTCGCATGCTGTTGAAGCTAAATCATGTATATCACAAGTATTTGAAGCTAAACCATTTGTTTCGCATGGATTCGAAGATTAGCCTTCTACTTCGCATTGATTAGATGCTAAATCATGTGTTTAGCATGGGTTTAAAGCTAACTCGTTTGTTTCGCCTGCATTTGAAGCTATATCACTTATATTCACAAGTATGTGAAGCTAAATCATGTGTTTAGCATGGATTTGAATCTAACTCGTTTGTTTCGCATGCTGTTGAAACTAAATCATGTATATCACAAGTATTTGAAGCTAAACCATTTGCTTCGCATGGATTCGAAGATCAGCCTTCTACTTCGCATTGATTAGATGCTAAATCATGTGTTTCGCATGGGTTTGAAGCTAACTCGTTTGTTTCGCCTGCATTTGAAGCCATATCATTTATATTTTCAAGTATGTGAAGCTAAATCATTCGTTTAGCATGGATTTGAAGCTAAGCCATCAACTTCGCGTTGACTTGATGCTTATTCATGTGTTTCGCATGGATTTGAAGCTAACTCGTTTGTTTCGCAGGCAGTTGAAGCTGAATCATGTATATCAAAAGTATTTGAAGCTAAACTATTCGTTTCGCATGGATTCAAAGATAAGCCTTCCACTTCGCATTGATTTGAAGCTAAATCATGTGTTCCGCATGGATTTGAAGCTGACTCGTTTGTTTCGCATGCAGTTGAAGCAGAATCATGTATATCACAAGTATTTGCTGCTAAACCATTTGTTTCGCATGGATTCGAAGGTAACCCTTCTACTTCGCATTGATTTTAATCTAAATCATGTGTTTCGCATGGATTTGAAGCTAACTCGTTTGTTTCGCATGCTGTTGAAGCTAAATCATGTATATCACAAGTATTTGAAGCTAAACCATTTGTTTCGCATGGATTCGAAGATAAGCCTCCTACTTCGCATTGATTTGAAGCTAAATCATGTGTTCGCATGGATTTGAAGCTAACTCGTTTGCTTCGCATGCTGTTGAAGCTAAATCAAGTGTATCACAAGTATTTGAAGCTAAACCATTTGTTTCGCATGGATTCGAAGATCAGCCTTCTACTTCGCATTGATTAGATGCTAAATCATGTGTTTCGCATGGATTTGAAGCTAACTGGTTTGTTTCGCATGCAGTTGAAGCTGAATCGTGTATATCACAAGTATTTGCGGCTAAACCATTTGTTTCGCATGGATTCGAAGGTAACCCTTCTACTTCGCATTGATTTTAATCTAAATCATGTGTTTCGCAAGGATTTGAAGCTAACTCGTTTGTTTCGCATGCTGTTGAAGCTAAATCATGTATATCACAAGTATTTGAAGCTAAACCATTTGTTTCGCATGGATTCGAAGATAAGCCTCCTACTTCGCATTGATTTGAAGCTAAATCATGTGTTCGCATGGATTTGAAGCTAACTCGTTTGCTTCGCATGCTGTTGAAGCTAAATCAAGTATATCACAAGTATTTGAAGCTATATCATATTTTTCGCATGGATTCGAAGATAACCCTCCTAATTCGCATTGATTTGAAGCTAAATCTTGTGTTTCGCATGGATTTGAAGCTAACTCGTTTGTTTCGCATGCTGTTGAAGCTAAGTCATGTATATCACAAGTATTTCAAGCTAAACCATTTGTTTCGCATGGATTCGAATATAAGCCTCCTACCTCGCATTGATTTGAAACTAAATCATGTGTTCGCATGGACTTGAAGCTACCTCGTTTGTTTCGCATTCTGTTGAAGCTAAATCAAGTGTATCACAAGTATTTGAAGCCAAACCATTTGCTTCGCATGGATTCGAGGATCAGCCTTCTACTTCGCATTTATTAGATGGTAAATCATGCGTTTCGCATGGATTTGAAGCTAACTCGTTTGTTTCGCATTCTGTTGAAGCTAAATCATGCATATCACAAGTATTTGAAGCTAAACCATTTGTTTCGCATGGATTCGAAGATAAGCCTCCTACTTCGCATTGATTTGAAGCTAAATCATGTGTTCGCATGGATTTCAAGCTACCTCGTTTGTTTCGCATGCTGTTAAAGCTAAATCATGTTTATCACAAGTATTCGAAGCTAAACCATTTGCTTCGCATGGATTCGAAGGTCAGCCTTCTACTTCGCATTGATTAGATGCTAAATCATGTGTTTCGCATGGGTTTGAAGCTAACGCGTTTGTTTCGCCTGCATTTGAAGTCATATCACTTATATTTTCAAGTATGTGAATCTAAATCATTCGTTTTGCATGGATATGAAGCTAAGCCATCAACTTCGCGTTGACGTGAAGCTAATTCATGTGTTTCGCATGGATTTAAAGCTAACTCGTTTGTTTAGCATGCAGTTGAAGCTAAATCATGTATATCACAAGTATTTGAAGCTAAACCATTTGTTTCGCATGGATTCGAAGATAAGCCTTCTACTTCGCATTGATTTTAATCTAAATCATGTGTTTCGCATGGACTTGAAACTACATCGTTTGTTTCGCATGCTGTTGAAGCTAAATCAAGTGTGTCACAAGTATTTCAAGCCAAAACATTTGCTTCGCATGGATTCGAAGATCAGCCTTCTACTTCGCATTTATAAGATGCTAAATCATGTGTTTCGCATGGATTTGAAGCTAACTCGTTTGTTTCGCCTGCATTTGAAGCCATATCACTTATATTTTCAAGTATGTGACGCTACATCATTCGTTACGCATGGATTTGAAGCTAAGCCATGAAGTTTGCGTTGACTTGATGCTAAATCATGTTTTTCGTTTGGACTTGAAGCTAACTCGTTTGTTTCGCATGTTGTTGAAGCTAAATCATGTATATCACAAGTATTTGAAGCTAAACCATTTGTTTCGCTTGGATTCGAAGATAAGCCTTCTACTTCGCATTGATTTGAAGCTAAATCATTTGTTCGCATGGATTTGAAGCTAACTCGTTTGTTTCGCATGCTGTTGAAGCTAAATCATGTATATCACAAGTATTTGAAGCTATATCATATGTTTCGCATGGATTCGAAGATAACCCTTCTAATTCGCATTGATTTGAAGCTAAATCATGTGTTTCGCATGGATTTGAAGCTAACTCGTTTGTTTCGCATGCTGTTGAAGCTAAATCATGTATATCACAAGTATTTGAAGCTAAACCATTTGTTTCGCATGGATTCGCAGATAAGCCTCCTACTTCGCATTGATTTGAAGCTAAATCATGTGTTCGCATGGATTTGAAGCTAACTCGTTTCCTTCGCATGCTGTTGAAGCTAAATCAAGTGTATCACAAGTATTTGAAGCTAAACCATTTGTTTCGCATGGATTCGAAGATTAGCCTTCTACTTCGCATTGATTAGATGCTAAATCATGTGTTTAGCATGGGTTTAAAGCTAACTCGTTTGTTTCGCCTGCATTTGAAGCTATATCACTTATATTCACAAGTATGTGAAGCTAAATCATGTGTTTAGCATGGATTTGAATCTAACTCGTTTGTTTCGCAGGCAGTTGAAGCTGAATCATGTATATCAAAAGTATTTGAAGCTAAACTATTCGTTTCGCATGGATTCAAAGATAAGCCTTCCACTTCGCATTGATTTGAAGCTAAATCATGTGTTCCGCATGGATTTGAAGCTGACTCGTTTGTTTCGCATGCAGTTGAAGCAGAATCATGTATATCACAAGTATTTGCTGCTAAACCATTTGTTTCGCATGGATTCGAAGATAACCCTTCTAATTCGCATTGATTTGAAGCTAAATCTTGTGTTTCGCATGGATTTGAAGCTAACTCGTTTGTTTCGCATGCTGTTGAAGCTAAGTCATGTATATCACAAGTATTTCAAGCTAAACCATTTGTTTCGCATGGATTCGAATATAAGCCTCCTACCTCGCATTGATTTGAAGCTAAATCATGTGTTCGCATGGACTTGAAGCTACCTCGTTTGTTTCGCATTCTGTTGAAGCTAAATCAAGTGTATCACAAGTATTTGAAGCCAAACCATTTGCTTCGCATGGATTCGAAGATCAGCCTTCTACTTCGCATTTATTAGATGGTAAATCATGCGTTTCGCATGGATTTGAAGCTAACTCGTTTGTTTCGCATTCTGTTGAAGCTAAATCATGCATATCACAAGTATTTGAAGCTAAACCATTTGTTTCGCATGGATTCGAAGATAAGCCTCCTACTTCGCATTGATTTGAAGCTAAATCATGTGTTTCGCATGGGTTTGAAGCTAACGCGTTTGTTTCGCCTGCATTTGAAGTCATATCACTTATATTTTCAAGTATGTGAATCTAAATCATTCGTTTTGCATGGATATGAAGCTAAGCCATCAACTTCGCGTTGACGTGAAGCTAATTCATGTGTTTCGCATGGATTTAAAGCTAACTCGTTTGTTTAGCATGCAGTTGAAGCTAAATCATGTATATCACAAGTATTTGAAGCTAAACCATTTGTTTCGCATGGATTCGAAGATAAGCCTTCTACTTCGCATTGATTTTAATCTAAATCATGTGTTTCGCATGGACTTGAAACTACATCGTTTGTTTCGCATGCTGTTGAAGCTAAATCAAGTGTGTCACAAGTATTTCAAGCCAAAACATTTGCTTCGCATGGATTCGAAGATCAGCCTTCTACTTCGCATTTATAAGATGCTAAATCATGTGTTTCGCATGGATTTGAAGCTAACTCGTTTGTTTCGCCTGCATTTGAAGCCATATCACTTATATTTTCAAGTATGTGACGCTACATCATTCGTTACGCATGGATTTGAAGCTAAGCCATGAAGTTTGCGTTGACTTGATGCTAAATCATGTTTTTCGTTTGGACTTGAAGCTAACTCGTTTGTTTCGCATGTTGTTGAAGCTAAATCATGTATATCACAAGTATTTGAAGCTAAACCATTTGTTTCGCTTGGATTCGAAGATAAGCCTTCTACTTCGCATTGATTTGAAGCTAAATCATTTGTTCGCATGGATTTGAAGCTAACTCGTTTGTTTCGCATGCTGTTGAAGCTAAATCATGTATATCACAAGTATTTGAAGCTATATCATATGTTTCGCATGGATTCGAAGATAACCCTTCTAATTCGCATTGATTTGAAGCTAAATCATGTGTTTCGCATGGATTTGAAGCTAACTCGTTTGTTTCGCATGCTGTTGAAGCTAAATCATGTATATCACAAGTATTTGAAGCTAAACCATTTGTTTCGCATGGATTCGCAGATAAGCCTCCTACTTCGCATTGATTTGAAGCTAAATCATGTGTTCGCATGGATTTGAAGCTAACTCGTTTCCTTCGCATGCTGTTGAAGCTAAATCAAGTGTATCACAAGTATTTGAAGCTAAACCATTTGTTTCGCATGGATTCGAAGATTAGCCTTCTACTTCGCATTGATTAGATGCTAAATCATGTGTTTAGCATGGGTTTAAAGCTAACTCGTTTGTTTCGCCTGCATTTGAAGCTATATCACTTATATTCACAAGTATGTGAAGCTAAATCATGTGTTTAGCATGGATTTGAATCTAACTCGTTTGTTTCGCAGGCAGTTGAAGCTGAATCATGTATATCAAAAGTATTTGAAGCTAAACTATTCGTTTCGCATGGATTCAAAGATAAGCCTTCCACTTCGCATTGATTTGAAGCTAAATCATGTGTTCCGCATGGATTTGAAGCTGACTCGTTTGTTTCGCATGCAGTTGAAGCAGAATCATGTATATCACAAGTATTTGCTGCTAAACCATTTGTTTCGCATGGATTCGAAGATAACCCTTCTAATTCGCATTGATTTGAAGCTAAATCTTGTGTTTCGCATGGATTTGAAGCTAACTCGTTTGTTTCGCATGCTGTTGAAGCTAAGTCATGTATATCACAAGTATTTCAAGCCAAACCATTTGCTTCGCATGGATTCGAAGATCAGCCTTCTACTTCGCATTTATTAGATGGTAAATCATGCGTTTCGCATGGATTTGAAGCTAACTCGTTTGTTTCGCATTCTGTTGAAGCTAAATCATGCATATCACAAGTATTTGAAGCTAAACCATTTGCTTCGCATGGATTCGAAGATCAGCCTTCTACTTCGCATTGATTAGATGCTAAATCATGTGTTTCGCATGGGTTTGAAGCTAACTCGTTTGTTTCGCCTGCATTTGAAGCCATATCACTTATATTTTCAAGTATGTGAAGCTAAATCATTCGTTTTGCATGGATTTGAAGCTAAGCCATCAACTTCGCGTTGACTTGATGCTTATTCATGTGTTTCGCATGGATTTGAAGCTAACTCGTTTGTTTCGCAGGCAGTTGAAGCTGAATCATGTATATCAAAAGTATTTGAAGCTAAACTATTCGTTCCGCATGGATTCGAAGATAAGCCTTCCACTTCGCATTGATTTGAAGCTAAATCATGTGTTCCGCATGGATTTGAAGCTGACTCGTTTGTTTCGCATGCAGTTGAAGCTGAATCATGTATATCACAAGTATTTGCGGCTAAACCATTTGTTTCGCATGGATTCGAAGGTAACCCTTCTACTTCGCATTGATTTTAATCTAAATCATGTGTTTCGCATGGATTTGAAGCTAACTCGTTTCTTTCGCATGCTGTTGAAGCTAAATCATGTATATCACAAGTATTTGAAGCTAAACCATTTGTTTCGCATGGATTCGCAGATAAGCCTCCTACTTCGCATTGATTTGAAGCTAAATCATGTGTTCGCATGGATTTGAAGCTAACTCGTTTCCTTCGCATGCTGTTGAAGCTAAATCAAGTGTATCACAAGTATTTGAAGCTAAACCATTTGTTTCGCATGGATTCGAAGATTAGCCTTCTACTTCGCATTGATTAGATGCTAAATCATGTGTTTAGCATGGGTTTAAAGCTAACTCGTTTGTTTCGCCTGCATTTGAAGCTATATCACTTATATTCACAAGTATGTGAAGCTAAATCATGTGTTTAGCATGGATTTGAATCTAACTCGTTTGTTTCGCATGCTGTTGAAACTAAATCATGTATATCACAAGTATTTGAAGCTAAACCATTTGCTTCGCATGGATTCGAAGATCAGCCTTCTACTTCGCATTGATTAGATGCTAAATCATGTGTTTCGCATGGGTTTGAAGCTAACTCGTTTGTTTCGCCTGCATTTGAAGCCATATCATTTATATTTTCAAGTATGTGAAGCTAAATCATTCGTTTAGCATGGATTTGAAGCTAAGCCATCAACTTCGCGTTGACTTGATGCTTATTCATGTGTTTCGCATGGATTTGAAGCTAACTCGTTTGTTTCGCAGGCAGTTGAAGCTGAATCATGTATATCAAAAGTATTTGAAGCTAAACTATTCGTTTCGCATGGATTCAAAGATAAGCCTTCCACTTCGCATTGATTTGAAGCTAAATCATGTGTTCCGCATGGATTTGAAGCTGACTCGTTTGTTTCGCATGCAGTTGAAGCAGAATCATGTATATCACAAGTATTTGCTGCTAAACCATTTGTTTCGCATGGATTCGAAGGTAACCCTTCTACTTCGCATTGATTTTAATCTAAATCATGTGTTTCGCATGGATTCGAAGCTAACTCGTTTGTTTCGCATGCTGTTGAAGCTAAATCATGTATATCACAAGTATTTGAAGCTAAACCATTTGTTTCGCATGGATTCGAAGATAAGCCTCCTACATCGCATTGATTTGAAGCTAAATCATGTGTTCGCATGGATTTGAAGCTAACTCGTTTGCTTCGCATGCTGTTGAAGCTAAATCAAGTGTATCACAAGTATTTGAAGCTAAACCATTTGTTTCGCATGGATTCGAAGATCAGCCTTCTACTTCGCATTGATTAGATGCTAAATCATGTGTTTCGCATGGATTTGAAGCTAACTGGTTTGTTTCGCATGCAGTTGAAGCTGAATCATGTATATCACAAGTATTTGCGGCTAAACCATTTGTTTCGCATGGATTCGAAGGTAACCCTTCTACTTCGCATTGATTTTAATCTAAATCATGTGTTTCGCATGGATTTGAAGCTAACTCGTTTGTTTCGCATGCTGTTGAAGCTAAATCATGTATATCACAAGTATTTGAAGCTAAACCATTTGTTTCGCATGGATTCGAAGATTAGCCTTCTACTTCGCATTGATTAGATGCTAAATCATGTGTTTAGCATGGGTTTAAAGCTAACTCGTTTGTTTCGCCTGCATTTGAAGCTATATCACTTATATTCACAAGTATGTGAAGCTAAATCATGTGTTTAGCATGGATTTGAATCTAACTCGTTTGTTTCGCATGCTGTTGAAACTAAATCATGTATATCACAAGTATTTGAAGCTAAACCATTTGCTTCGCATGGATTCGAAGATCAGCCTTCTACTTCGCATTGATTAGATGCTAAATCATGTGTTTCGCATGGGTTTGAAGCTAACTCGTTTGTTTTGCCTGCATTTGAAGCCATATCATTTATATTTTCAAGTATGTGAAGCTAAATCATTCGTTTAGCATGGATTTGAAGCTAAGCCATCAACTTCGCGTTGACTTGATGCTTATTCATGTGTTTCGCATGGATTTGAAGCTAACTCGTTTGTTTCGCAGGCAGTTGAAGCTGAATCATGTATATCAAAAGTATTTGAAGCTAAACTATTCGTTTCGCATGGATTCAAAGATAAGCCTTCCACTTCGCATTGATTTGAAGCTAAATCATGTGTTCCGCATGGATTTGAAGCTGACTCGTTTGTTTCGCATGCAGTTGAAGCAGAATCATGTATATCACAAGTATTTGCTGCTAAACCATTTGTTTCGCATGGATTCGAAGGTAACCCTTCTACTTCGCATTGATTTTAATCTAAATCATGTGTTTCGCATGGATTTGAAGCTAACTCGTTTGTTTCGCATGCTGTTGAAGCTAAATCATGTATATCACAAGTATTTGAAGCTAAACCATTTGTTTCGCATGGATTCGAAGATAAGCCTCCTACTTCGCATTGATTTGAAGCTAAATCATGTGTTCGCATGGATTTGAAGCTAACTCGTTTGCTTCGCATGCTGTTGAAGCTAAATCAAGTGTATCACAAGTATTTGAAGCTAAACCATTTGTTTCGCATGGATTCGAAGATCAGCCTTCTACTTCGCATTGATTAGATGCTAAATCATGTGTTTCGCATGGATTTGAAGCTAACTGGTTTGTTTCGCATGCAGTTGAAGCTGAATCATGTATATCACAAGTATTTGCGGCTAAACCATTTGTTTCGCATGGATTCGAAGGTAACCCTTCTACTTCGCATTGATTTTAATCTAAATCATGTGTTTCGCATGGATTTCAAGCTACCTCGTTTGTTTCGCATGCTGTTAAAGCTAAATCATGTTTATCACAAGTATTCGAAGCTAAACCATTTGCTTCGCATGGATTCGAAGGTCAGCCTTCTACTTCGCATTGATTAGATGCTAAATCATGTGTTTCGCATGGGTTTGAAGCTAACGCGTTTGTTTCGCCTGCATTTGAAGTCATATCACTTATATTTTCAAGTATGTGAATCTAAATCATTCGTTTTGCATGGATATGAAGCTAAGCCATCAACTTCGCGTTGACGTGAAGCTAATTCATGTGTTTCGCATGGATTTAAAGCTAACTCGTTTGTTTAGCATGCAGTTGAAGCTAAATCATGTATATCACAAGTATTTGAAGCTAAACCATTTGTTTCGCATGGATTCGAAGATAAGCCTTCTACTTCGCATTGATTTTAATCTAAATCATGTGTTTCGCATGGACTTGAAACTACATCGTTTGTTTCGCATGCTGTTGAAGCTAAATCAAGTGTGTCACAAGTATTTCAAGCCAAAACATTTGCTTCGCATGGATTCGAAGATCAGCCTTCTACTTCGCATTTATAAGATGCTAAATCATGTGTTTCGCATGGATTTGATGCTAACTCGTTTGTTTCGCCTGCATTTGAAGCCATATCACTTATATTTTCAAGTATGTGACGCTACATCATTCGTTACGCATGGATTTGAAGCTAAGCCATGAAGTTTGCGTTGACTTGATGCTAAATCATGTTTTTCGTTTGGACTTGAAGCTAACTCGTTTGTTTCGCATGTTGTTGAAGCTAAATCATGTATATCACAAGTATTTGAAGCTAAACCATTTGTTTCGCTTGGATTCGAAGATAAGCCTTCTACTTCGCATTGATTTGAAGCTAAATCATTTGTTCGCATGGATTTGAAGCTAACTCGTTTGTTTCGCATGCTGTTGAAGCTAAATCATGTATATCACAAGTATTTGAAGCTATATCATATGTTTCGCATGGATTCGAAGATAACCCTTCTAATTCGCATTGATTTGAAGCTAAATCATGTGTTTCGCATGGATTTGAAGCTAACTCGTTTGTTTCGCATGCTGTTGAAGCTAAATCATGTATATCACAAGTATTTGAAGCTAAACCATTTGTTTCGCATGGATTCGCAGATAAGCCTCCTACTTCGCATTGATTTGAAGCTAAATCATGTGTTCGCATGGATTTGAAGCTAACTCGTTTCCTTCGCATGCTGTTGAAGCTAAATCAAGTGTATCACAAGTATTTGAAGCTAAACCATTTGTTTCGCATGGATTCGAAGATTAGCCTTCTACTTCGCATTGATTAGATGCTAAATCATGTGTTTAGCATGGGTTTAAAGCTAACTCGTTTGTTTCGCCTGCATTTGAAGCTATATCACTTATATTCACAAGTATGTGAAGCTAAATCATGTGTTTAGCATGGATTTGAATCTAACTCGTTTGTTTCGCAGGCAGTTGAAGCTGAATCATGTATATCAAAAGTATTTGAAGCTAAACTATTCGTTTCGCATGGATTCAAAGATAAGCCTTCCACTTCGCATTGATTTGAAGCTAAATCATGTGTTCCGCATGGATTTGAAGCTGACTCGTTTGTTTCGCATGCAGTTGAAGCAGAATCATGTATATCACAAGTATTTGCTGCTAAACCATTTGTTTCGCATGGATTCGAAGGTAACCCTTCTACTTCGCATTGATTTTAATCTAAATCATGTGTTTCGCATGGATTTGAAGCTAACTCGTTTGTTTCGCATGCTGTTGAAGCTAAATCATGTATATCACAAGTATTTGAAGCTAAACCATTTGTTTCGCATGGATTCGAAGATAAGCCTCCTACTTCGCATTGATTTGAAGCTAAATCATGTGTTCGCATGGATTTGAAGCTAACTCGTTTGCTTCGCATGCTGTTGAAGCTAAATCAAGTGTATCACAAGTATTTGAAGCTAAACCATTTGTTTCGCATGGATTCGAAGATAACCCTTCTAATTCGCATTGATTTGAAGCTAAATCATGTGTTTCGCATGGATTTGAAGCTAACTCGTTTGTTTCGCATGCTGTTGAAGCTAAGTCATGTATATCACAAGTATTTGAAGCTAAACCATTTGTTTCGCATGGATTCGAAGATAAGCCTCCATCTTCGCATTGATTTGAAGCTAAATCATGTGTTCGCATGCATTTGAAACTACCTCGTTTGTTTAGCATGCTGTTGAAGCTAAATCAAGTGTATCACATGTATTTGAAGCCAAACCATTTGCTTCGCATGGATTCGAAGATAAGCCTTCTACTTCGCATTGATTTTAATCTAAATCATGTGTTTCGCATGGATTTGAAGCTAACTCGTTTGTTTTGCATGCTGTTGAAGCTAAATCATGTATATCACAAGTATTTGAAGCTATATCATATGTTTCGCATGGATTCGAAGATAAGCCTCCTACTTCGCATTGATTTGAAGCTAAATCATTTGTTCGCATGTATTTGAAGCTAACTCGTTTGTTTCGCATGTTGTTGAAGCTAAATCATGTATTTCACAAGTATTTGAAGCTAAACCATTTGTTTCGCATTTATTCCAAGCTAAGCCTTCTACTTCACATTGATTTGAGTCTAAATCATGTGTCTCGCTTGGATTTGAAGCTAACTCGTTTTTTTCGCTAGCAGTTGAAGCTAAATCATGTATATCACAAGTATTTGAAGCTAAACCATTTGATTCCCATGGATTTGAAGCTAAGCTTTCAACTTCGCATTGATTTGAATATAACTCATGTGTTTCGCTTGGATTTGAAGCTAACTCGTTTGTTTCGCATGCTGTTGAAGCTAAATCATGTATATCACAAGTAATTGAAGCTATATCATATGTTTCGCATGGATTCGAAGCTAACTCGTTTGTTTTGCATGCTGTTGAAGCTAAATCATGTATATCACAAGTATTTGAAGCTATATCATATGTTTCGCATGGATTCGAAGATAAGCCTTCTAATTCGCATTGATTTGAAGCTAAATCATGTGTTTCGCATGGATTTGAAGCTAACTCGTTTGTTTCGCATGCTGTTGAAGCTAAGTCATGTATATCACAAGTACTTGAAGCTAAACCATTTGTTTCGCATGCATTCGAAGATAAGCCTCCTACTTCGCATTGATTTGAAGCTAAATCATGTGTTCGCATGGACTTGAAACTACATCGTTTGTTTCGCATGCTGTTGAAGCTAAATCAAGTGTGTCACAAGTATTTCAAGCCAAACCATTTGCTTCGCATGGATTCGAAGATCAGCCTTCTACTTCGCATTTATAAGATGCTAAATCATGTGTTTCGCATGGATTTGAAGCTAACTCGTTTGTTTCGCCTGCATTTGAAGCCATATCACTTATATTTTCAAGTATGTGAAGCTACATCATTCGTTACGCATGGATTCGAAGATAACCCTCCTACTTCGCATTGATTTGAAGCTAAATCATTTGTTCGCATGGATTTGAAGCTAACTCGTTTGTTTCGCATGCTGTTGAAGCTAAATCATGTATATCACAAGTATTTGAAGCTATATCATATGTTTCGCATGGATTCGAAGATAACCCTTCTAATTCGCATTGATTTGAAGCTAAATCATGTGTTTCGCATGGATTTGAAGCTAACTCGTTTGTTTCGCATGCTGTTGAAGCTAAGTCATGTATATCACAAGTATTTGAAGCTAAACCATTTGTTTCGCATGGATTCGAAGATAAGCCTCCATCTTCGCATTGATTTGAAGCTAAATCATGTGTTCGCATGCATTTGAAGCTACCTCGTTTGTTTCGCATGCTGTTGAAGCTAAATCAAGTGTATCACATGTATTTGAAGCCAAACCATTTGCTTCGCATGGATTCGAAGATAAGCCTTCTACTTCGCATTGATTTTAATCTAAATCATGTGTTTCGCATGGATTTGAAGCTAACTCGTTTGTTTTGCATGCTGTTGAAGCTAAATCATGTATATCACAAGTATTTGAAGCTATATCATATGTTTCGCATGGATTCGAAGATAAGCCTCCTACTTCGCATTGATTTGAAGCTAAATCATTTGTTCGCATGTATTTGAAGCTAACTCGTTTGTTTCGCATGCTGTTGAAGCTAAATCATGTATATCACAAGTATTTGAAGCTAAACCATTTGTTTCGCATGGATTCGAAGATAAGCCTCCATCTTCGCATTGATTTGAAGCTAAATCATGTGTTCGCATACATTTGAAGCTACCTCGTTTGTTTCGCATGCTGTTGAAGCTAAATCAAGTGTATCACATGTATTTGAAGCCGAACCATTTGCTTCGCATGGATTCGAAGATAAGCCTTCTACTTCGCATTTATTAGATGCTAAATCATGTGTTTCGCATGGGTTTTAAGCTAACTCGTTTGATTCGCCTGCATTTGAAGCTATATCACTTATATTCACAAGTATGTGAAGCAAAATCATTCGTTTAGCATGGATTTGAAGCTAAGCCATCAACTTCGCGTTGACTTGATGCTAAATCATGTTTTTCGTTCGGACTTGAAGCTAACTCGTTTGTTTCGCATGTTGTTGAAGCTAAATCATGTATTTCACAAGTATTTGAAGCTAAACCATTTGTTTCGCATTTATTCCAAGCTAAGCCTTCTACTTCACATTGATTTGAGTCTAAATCATGTGTCTCGCTTGGATTTGAAGCTAACTCGTTTTTTTCGCTAGCAGTTGAAGCTAAATCATGTATATCACAAGTATATGAAGCTAATCCATTTGTTTCGCATGGATTCGGAGATAAGCCTCCTACTTCGCATTGATTTGAAGCTAAATCATGTGTTTCGCATGGATTTGCTTCTAACTCGTTTGTTTCGCATGCTGTTGAAGATAAATCAAGTGTATCACAAGTATTTGAAGTTAAACAATTTGTTTCGCATGGATTCGAAGATAACCCATGTACTTCGCATTGATTTGAAGCTAAATCATTTGTTTCGCATGGATTTGAATCGAACTCGTTTGTTTCGCATGCTGTTGAAGCTAAATCAAGTGTATCAGAAGTATTTGAAGCCAAACCATTTGCTTCGCATGGATTCGAAGATAACCCTTCTACTTCGCATTGATTTGAAGCTAAATCATGTGTTCGCATGGATTTGAAGCTACCTCGTTTGTTTCGCATGCTGTTGAAGCTAAATCATGTATATCACAAGTAATTGAAGCTATATCATATGTTTCGCATGGATTCGAAGCTAACTCGTTTGTTTTGCATGCTGTTGAAGCTAAATCATGTATATCACAAGTATTTGAAGATATATCATATGTTTCGCATGGATTCGAAGATAAGCCTTCTAATTCGCATTGAGTTGAAGCTAAATCATGTGTTTCGCATGGATTCGAAGCTAACTCGTTTGTTTCGCATGCTGTTGTAGCTAAGTCATGTATATCACAAGTATTTGAAGCTAAACCATTTGTTTCGCATGCATTCGAAGATAAGCCTCCTACTTCGCATTGATTTGAAGCTAAATCATGTGTTCGCATGGACTTGAAACTACATCGTTTGTTTCGCATGCTGTTGAAGCTAAATCAAGTGTGTCACAAGTATTTCAAACCAAACCATTTGCTTCGCATGGATTCGAAGATCAGCCTTCTACTTCGCATTTATAAGATGCTAAATCATGTGTTTCGCATGGATTTGAAGCTAACTCGTTTGTTTCGCATTCTGTTGAAGCTAAATCATGCATATCACAAGTATTTGAAGCTAAACCATTTGCTTCGCATGGATTCGAAGATAACCCTTCTACTTCGCATTGATTTGAAGTTAAATCATGTGTTTCGCATGGATTTGAATCTAACTCGTTTATTTCGTATGCTGTTGAAGCTAAATCATATATATCACAAGTATATGAAGCTAATCCATTTCGTTTCGCATGGATTCGGAAATAAGCCTCCTACTTCGCATTGATTTGAAGCTAAATCATGTGTTCGCATGGACTTGAAACTACATCGTTTGTTTCGCATGCTGTTGAAGCTAAATCAAGTGTGTCACAAGTATTTCAAACCAAACCATTTGCTTCGCATGGATTCGAAGATCAGCCTTCTACTTCGCATTTATAAGATGCTAAATCATGTGTTTCGCATGGATTTGAAGCTAACTCGTTTGTTTCGCATTCTGTTGAAGCTAAATCATGCATATCACAAGTATTTGAAGCTAAACCATTTGCTTCGCATGGATTCGAAGATAACCCTTCTACTTCGCATTGATTTGAAGTTAAATCATGTGTTTCGCATGGATTTGAATCGAACTCGTTTGTTTCGCATGCTGTTGAAGCTAAATCAAGTGTATCAGAAGTATTTGAAGCCAAATCATTTGCTTCGCATGGATTCGAAGATCAGCCTTCTACTTCGCATTGATTTGAAGCTAAATCATGTGTTCGCATGAATTTGAAGCTACCTCGTTTTTTTCGCATGCTGTTGAAGCTAAATCATGTATATCACAAGTATTTGAAGCTATATCATATGTTTCGCATGGATTCGAAGATAACCCTTCTAATTCGCATTGATTTGAAGCTAAATCATGTGTTTCGCATGGATTTGAAGCTAACTCGTCTGTTTCGCCTGCATTTGAAGCCATATCACTTATATTTTCAAGTATGTCAAGCTAAATCATTCGTTACGCATGGATTTGAAGCTAAGCCATGAACTTCGTGTTGACTTGATGCTAAATCATGTTTTTCGTTTGGACTTGAAGCTAACTCGTTTGTTTCGCATGTTGTTGAAGCTAAATCATGTATATCACAAGTATTTGAAGCTAAACCATTGGTTTCGCTTGGATTCGAAGATAAGCCTTCTACTTCGTATTGATTTTAATCTAAATCATGTGTTTCGCATTGATTTGAAGCTAACTCGTTTGTTTCGCATGCTGTTGAAGCTAAATCATGTATATCACAAGTAATTGAAGCTATATCATATGTTTCGCATGGATTCGAAGATAACCCTTCTAATTCGCATTGATTTGAAGCTAAATCATGTGTTCCGCATGGATTTGAAGCTAACTCGTTTGTTTCGCATGCTGTTGAAGCTAAGTCATGTATATCCCAAGTATTTGAAGCTAAACCATTTGTTTCGCATGGATTCGAAGATAAGTCTCCTACTTCGCATTGATTTGAAGCTAAATCATGTGTTCGCATGGATTTGCTTCTAACTCGTTTGTTTCGCATGCTGTTGAAGATAAATCAAGTGTATCACAAGTATTTGAAGCCAAACCATTTGCTTCGCATGGATTCGAGGATCAGCCTTCTACTTCGCATTGATTAGGTGATAAATCATATGTTTCGCATGGATTTGATGCTAACATGTTTGTTTCGCATGCAGTTGAAGCTGAATCATGTATATCACAAGTATTTGAAGCTAAACTATTCGTTTCGCATGGATTCGAGGATAAGCCTTCCACTCTGCATTGATTTGAAACTAAATCATGTGTTTCGCATGGATTTGAATCGAACTCGTTTGTTTCGCATGCTGTTGAAGCTAAATCATGTATATCACAAGTATTTGAAGTTAAACAATTTGCTTCGCATGGATTCGAAGATAAGCCTTCTAATTCGCATTGATTTGAAGCTAAATCATGTGTTTCGCATGGATTTGAAGCTAACTCGTTTGTTTCGCATGCTGTTGAAGCTAAGTCATGTATATCACAAGTATTTGAAGCTAAACCATTTGTTTCGCATGCATTCGAAGATAAGCCTCCTACTTCGCATTGATTTGAAGCTAAATCATGTGTTCGCATGGACTTGAAACTACATCGTTTGTTTCGCATGCTGTTGAAGCTAAATCAAGTGTGTCACAAGTATTTCAAACCAAACCATTTGCTTCGCATGGATTCGAAGATCAGCCTTCTACTTCGCATTTATAAGATGCTAAATCATGTGTTTCGCATGGATTTGAAGCTAACTCGTTTGTTTCGCATTCTGTTGAAGCTAAATCATGCATATCACAAGTATTTGAAGCTAAACCATTTGCTTCGCATGGATTCGAAGATAACCCCTCTACTTCGCATTGATTTGAAGTTAAATCATGTGTTTCGCTTGGATTTGAATCTAACTCGTTTATTTCGTATGCTGTTGAAGCTAAATCATATATATCACAAGTATATGAAGCTAATCCATTTCGTTTCGCATGGATTCGGAGATAAACTTTCAACTTCGCATTGATTTGAATATAAATCTTGTGTTTCGCTTGGATTTGAAGCTAACTCGTTTGTTTCGCATGCTGTTGAAGCTAAATCATGTATATCACAAGTAATTGAAGCTATATCATATGTTTCGCATGGATTCGAAGATAACCCTTCTAATTCGCATTGATTTGATGCTAAATCATGTGTTTCGCTTGGATTTGAAGCTAACTCGTTTGTTTCGCATGCTGTTGAAGCTAAATCATGTATATCACAAGTAATTGAAGCTATATCATATGTTTCGCATGGATTCGAATATAAACCATCTAATTCGCATTGATTTAAAGCTAAATCATGTATTTCGCATGGATTTGAAGCAAACTCGTTTGTTTCGCATGCAGTTGAAGCTAAATCATGTACATCACAAGTATTTGAAGCTAAACCATTTGTTTCGCATGGATTCGAAGATAACCCTCCTACTTCGCATTGAATTGAAGCTAAATCATGTGTATCGCATGGATTTGATGCTAACTCTTTGTTTCGCATACTGTTGAAGCTGAATCATGTATATCACAAGTATTTGAAGCTAAACTATTCGTTTCGCATGGATTCGAAGATAAGCCTTCTACTTCGCATTGATTAGATGCTAAATCATGTGTTTCGCATGGCTTTGAAGCTAAGCCATCAACTTCGCGTTGACTTGATGCTAAATCATGTTTTTCGTTTGGACTTGAAGCTAACTCGTTTGTTTCGCATGTTATTGAAGCTAAATCATGTATTTCACAAGTATTTGAAGCTAAACCATTTGTTTCGCATTTATTCGAAGCTAAGCCTTCTACTTCACATTGATTTGAGGCTAAATCATGTGTCTCGCTTGGATTTGAAGCTAACTCGTTTTTTTCGCTAGCAGTTGAAGCTAAATCATGTATATCACAAGTAATTGAAGCTATATCGTATGTTTCGCATGGATTCGAAGATAACCCTTCTAATTCGCATTGATTTGATGCTAAATCATGTGTTTCGCTTGGATTTGAAGCTAACTCGTTTGTTTCGCATGCTGTTGAAGCTAAATCATGTATATCACAAGTAATTGAAGCTATATCATATGTTTCGCATGGATTCGAATATAAACCTTCTAATTCGCATTGATTTAAAGCTAAATCATGTGTTTCGCATGGATTTGAAGCAAACTCGTTTGTTTCGCATGCAGTTGAAGCTAAATCATGTATATCACAGGTATTTGAAGCTAAACCATTTGTTTCGCATGGATTCGAAGATAAGCCTACCACTTCGCATTGATTTGAAACTAAATCATGTGTTTCGCAAGGATTTGAATCGAACTCGTTTGTTTCGCATGCTGTTGAAGCTAAATCATGTATATCACAAGTATTTGAAGCTATATCATATGTTTCGCATGGATTCGAAGATAATCCACCTACTTCGCATTGATTTGAAGCTAAATCATGTGTTTCGCATGGATTTGAATCTAACTCGTTTGTTTCGCACGCTGTTGAAGCTAAATCATGTATATCACAAGTATTTGAAGCTAAACCATTTGCTTCGCATGGATTCGAAGATCTGCCTTCCACTTCGCATTTATTAGATGCTAAATCATGTGTTTCGCATGGATTTGAAGCTAACTCGTTTGTTTCGCATGCTGTTGAAGCTAAACCATGTATATCACAAGTATTTGAAGCTATATCATATGTTTCGCATGGATTCGAAGATAACCCTTCTAATTCGCATTGATTTGAAGCTAAATCATGTGTTTCGCATGGATTCGAAGATAACCCTTCTAATTCGCATTGATTTGAAGCTAAATCATGTGTTTCGCATGGATTTGAAGCTAACTCGTTTGTTTCGCATGCTGTTGAAGCTAAATCAAGTATATCACAAGTATTTGAAGTTAAACCATTTGTTTCGCATGGATTCGATGATAATCCATCTACTTCGCATTGATTTGAAGCTAAATCATGTGTTTCGCATGAATTTGAATCTAATTCGTTTGTTTCGCATGCTGTTGAAACTAAATCATGTATATCACAAGTATTTGAAGCTATATCATATGTTTCGCTTGGATTCCAAGATAACCCTACTAATTCGCATTGATTTGAAGCTAAATCATGTGTTTCGCATGGATTTGAAGCTAACTCGTTTGTTTCGCATGCTGTTGAAGCTAAATCATGTATATCACAAGTATTTGAAGCTAAACCATTTGTTCCGCATGGATTCGAAGATAAGACTCCTACTTCGCATTGATTTGAAGCTAAATCATGTGTTCGCATGGATTTGAACCTACCCCGTTTGTTTCGCAAGCTGTTGAAGCTAAATCATGTATATCACAAGTATTTGAAGCTAAACCATTTGCTTCGCATGGATTCGAAGATCAGCCTTCTACTTCGCATTGATTAGATGCTAAATCATGTGTTTCGCATGGCTTTGAAGCTAAGCCATCAACTTCGCGTTGACTTGATGCTAAATCATGTTTTTCGTTTGGACTTGAAGCTAACTCGTTTGTTTCGCATGTTGTTGAAGCTAAATCATGTATTTCACAAGTATTTGAAGCTAAACCATTTGTTTCGCATTTATTCGAAGCTAAGCCTTCTACTTCACATTGATTTGAGGCTAAATCATGTGTCTCGCTTGGATTTGAAGCTAACTCGTTTGTTTCGCATGCTGTTGAAGCTAAATCATGTATATCACAACTAATTGAAGCTATATCATATGTTTCGCATGGATTCGAAGATAACCCTTCTAATTCGCATTGATTTAAAGCTAAATCATGTGTTTCGCATGGATTTGAAGCAAACTCGTTTGTTTCGCATGCAGTTGAAGCTGAATCATGTATATCATAAGTATTTGAACATAAACTATTCGTTTCGCATGGATTCGAAGATAAGCCTTCCACATCGCATTGATTTGAAACTAAATCATGTGTTTCGCATGGATTTGAATCGAACTCGTTTGTTTCGCATGCTGTTGAAGCTAAATCATGTGTATCACAAGTATTTGAAGTTAAACAATTTGTTTCGCATGGATTCGAAGGTAACCCATGTACTTCGCATTGATTTGAAGCTAAATCATGTGTTTGGCATGGTTTTAAATCGAACTCGTTTGCTTCGCATGCTGTTGAAGCTAAATCATGTATATCACAAGTATTTGAAGCTAAATTAATCGTTTCGCATGGATTCGAAGATAACCCTTCTAATTCGCATAGATTTGAAGCTAAATCATGTGTTTCGCATGCATTCGAAGATAAGCCTTCTACTTCGCATTTATTAGATGCTAAATCATGTGTGTCGCATGGATTTGAAGCTAACTCGTTTGTTTCGCATGCTGTTGAAGCTAAAGCGCGCATATCACAAGTATTTGAAGCTAAACCATTTGTTTCGCATGGATTCGAAGATAAGCCTTCCACTTCGCATTGATTTGAAGCTAAATCATGTGTTTCGCATGGATTTGAATCGAATTCGTTTGTTTCGCATGCTGTTGAAGCTAAATCAAGTGTAGCAGAAGTATTTGAAGCCAAACCATTTGCTTCGCATGGATTCGAAGATCAGCCTTCTACTTCGCATTGATTTGAAGTTAAATCA
Source organism: Megalopta genalis (assembly GCF_051020955.1). Taxonomy (NCBI): domain Eukaryota; kingdom Metazoa; phylum Arthropoda; class Insecta; order Hymenoptera; family Halictidae; genus Megalopta; species Megalopta genalis. The sequence goes on along the minus strand of NW_027477373.1, from coordinate 33,693 downwards.
TGTGTTCGCATGGATTTGAAGCTACCTCGTTTATTTCGCATGCAGTTGAAGCTAAATCATGTATATCACAAGTATTTGAAGCTAAACTATTCGTTTCGCATGGATTCGAAGATAAGCCTTCCACTTCGCATTGATTTGAAGCTAAATCATGTGTTTCACATGGATTTGAAGTTAACTCGTTTGTTTCGCATGCAGTTGAAGCTAAATCATGTATATCACAAGTATTTGAAGCTAAACCATTTGTTTCGCTTGGATTCGAAGATAAGCCTTCTACTTCTCACTGATTTTAATCTAAATCATGTGTTTCGCATGGATTTGAAGCTAACTCTTTTGTTTTGCATGCTGTTGAAGCTAAATCATGTATATCACAAGTATTTGAAGCTATATCATATGTTTCGCATGGATTCGAAGATAAGCCTCCTACTTCGCATTGATTTGAAGCTAAATCATGTGTTCGCATGGATTTGAAACTAACTCGTTTGTTTCGCATGCTGTTGAAGCTAAATCATGTATATCACAAGTATGTGAAGCAAAATCATTCGTTTAGCATGGATTTGAAGCTAAGCCATTAACTTCGCGTTGACTTGATGCTAAATCATTTGTTTCGCATGGATTTGAAGCCAACTCGTTTGATTCGCATGCTGTTGAAGCTAAATCATGTATATCACAAGTATTTGAAGCTATATCATATGTTTCGCATGGATTCGAAGATAACCCTTCTAATTCGCATTGATTTGAAGCTAAATCATGTGTTTCGCATGGATTCGAAGATAACCCTTCAAAATTCGCATTTATTTGAAGCTAAATCATGTGTTTCGCATGGATTTGAAGCTAACTCGTTTGTTTCGCATGCTGTTGAAGCTAAATCATGTATTTCACAAGTATTTGAAGCTAAACCATTTGTTTCGCATTTATTCGAAGCTAAGCCTTCTACTTCACATTGATTTGAGGCTAAATCATGTGTTTCGCTTGGATTTGAAGCTAACTCGTCTTTTTCGCTAGCAGTTGAAGCTAAATCATGTGTATCACAAGTATTTGAAGCTAAACCATTTGATTCCCATGGATTTGAAGCTAAGCTTTCAACTTCGCATTGATTTGAATATAAATCATGTGTTTCGCTTGGATTTGAAGCTAACTCGTTTGTTTCGCATGCTGTTGAAGCTAAATCATGTATATCACAAGTAATTGAAGCTATATCATATGTTTCGCATGGATTCGAAGATAACCCTTCTAATTCGCATTGATTTGATGCTAAATCATGTGTTTCGCTTGGATTTGAAGCTAACTCGTTTGTTTCGCATGCTGTTGAAGCTAAATCATGTATATCACAAGTAATTGAAGCTATATCATATGTTTCGCATGGATTCGAATATAACCCTTCTAATTCGCATGATTTAAATCTAAATCATGTGTTTCGCATGGATTTGAAGCAAACTCGTTTGTTTCGCATGCAGTTGAAGCTGAATCATGTATATCATAAGTACTTGAACATAAACTATTCGTTTCGCATGGATTCGAAGATAAGCCTTCTACTTCGCATTTATTAGATGCTAAATCATGTGTTTCGCATGGGTTTTAAGCTAACTCGTTTGATTCGCCTGCATTTGAAGCTATATCACTTATATTCACAAGTATGTGAAGCAAAATCATTCGTTTAGCATGGATTTGAAGCTAAGCCATCAACTTCGCGTTGACTTGATGCTAAATCATGTTTTTCGTTCGGACTTGAAGCTAACTCGTTTGTTTCGCATGTTGTTGAAGCTAAATCATGTATTTCACAAGTATTTGAAGCTAAACCATTTGTTTCGCATTTATTCCAAGCTAAGCCTTCTACTTCACATTGATTTGAGTCTAAATCATGTGTCTCGCTTGGATTTGAAGCTAACTCGTTTTTTTCGCTAGCAGTTGAAGCTAAATCATGTATATCACAAGTATATGAAGCTAATCCATTTGTTTCGCATGGATTCGGAGATAAGCCTCCTACTTCGCATTGATTTGAAGCTAAATCATGTGTTTCGCATGGATTTGCTTCTAACTCGTTTGTTTCGCATGCTGTTGAAGATAAATCAAGTGTATCACAAGTATTTGAAGTTAAACAATTTGTTTCGCATGGATTCGAAGATAACCCATGTACTTCGCATTGATTTGAAGCTAAATCATGTGTTCGCATGGATTTGAAGCTACCTCGTTTGTTTCGCATGCTGTTGAAGCTAAATCATGTATATCACAAGTAATTGAAGCTATATCATATGTTTCGCATGGATTCGAAGCTAACTCGTTTGTTTTGCATGCTGTTGAAGCTAAATCATGTATATCACAAGTATTTGAAGATATATCATATGTTTCGCATGGATTCGAAGATAAGCCTTCTAATTCGCATTGAGTTGAAGCTAAATCATGTGTTTCGCATGGATTCGAAGCTAACTCGTTTGTTTCGCATGCTGTTGTAGCTAAGTCATGTATATCACAAGTATTTGAAGCTAAACCATTTGTTTCGCATGCATTCGAAGATAAGCCTCCTACTTCGCATTGATTTGAAGCTAAATCATGTGTTCGCATGGACTTGAAACTACATCGTTTGTTTCGCATGCTGTTGAAGCTAAATCAAGTGTGTCACAAGTATTTCAAACCAAACCATTTGCTTCGCATGGATTCGAAGATCAGCCTTCTACTTCGCATTTATAAGATGCTAAATCATGTGTTTCGCATGGATTTGAAGCTAACTCGTTTGTTTCGCATTCTGTTGAAGCTAAATCATGCATATCACAAGTATTTGAAGCTAAACCATTTGCTTCGCATGGATTCGAAGATAACCCTTCTACTTCGCATTGATTTGAAGTTAAATCATGTGTTTCGCATGGATTTGAATCTAACTCGTTTATTTCGTATGCTGTTGAAGCTAAATCATATATATCACAAGTATATGAAGCTAATCCATTTCGTTTCGCATGGATTCGGAAATAAGCCTCCTACTTCGCATTGATTTGAAGCTAAATCATGTGTTCGCATGGACTTGAAACTACATCGTTTGTTTCGCATGCTGTTGAAGCTAAATCAAGTGTGTCACAAGTATTTCAAACCAAACCATTTGCTTCGCATGGATTCGAAGATCAGCCTTCTACTTCGCATTTATAAGATGCTAAATCATGTGTTTCGCATGGATTTGAAGCTAACTCGTTTGTTTCGCATTCTGTTGAAGCTAAATCATGCATATCACAAGTATTTGAAGCTAAACCATTTGCTTCGCATGGATTCGAAGATAACCCTTCTACTTCGCATTGATTTGAAGTTAAATCATGTGTTTCGCATGGATTTGAATCGAACTCGTTTGTTTCGCATGCTGTTGAAGCTAAATCAAGTGTATCAGAAGTATTTGAAGCCAAATCATTTGCTTCGCATGGATTCGAAGATCAGCCTTCTACTTCGCATTGATTTGAAGCTAAATCATGTGTTCGCATGAATTTGAAGCTACCTCGTTTTTTTCGCATGCTGTTGAAGCTAAATCATGTATATCACAAGTATTTGAAGCTATATCATATGTTTCGCATGGATTCGAAGATAACCCTTCTAATTCGCATTGATTTGAAGCTAAATCATGTGTTTCGCATGGATTTGAAGCTAACTCGTTTGTTTCGCCTGCATTTGAAGCCATATCACTTATATTTTCAAGTATGTCAAGCTAAATCATTCGTTACGCATGGATTTGAAGCTAAGCCATGAACTTCGTGTTGACTTGATGCTAAATCATGTTTTTCGTTTGGACTTGAAGCTAACTCGTTTGTTTCGCATGTTGTTGAAGCTAAATCATGTATATCACAAGTATTTGAAGCTAAACCATTGGTTTCGCTTGGATTCGAAGATAAGCCTTCTACTTCGTATTGATTTTAATCTAAATCATGTGTTTCGCATTGATTTGAAGCTAACTCGTTTGTTTCGCATGCTGTTGAAGCTAAATCATGTATATCACAAGTAATTGAAGCTATATCATATGTTTCGCATGGATTCGAAGATAACCCTTCTAATTCGCATTGATTTGAAGCTAAATCATGTGTTCCGCATGGATTTGAAGCTAACTCGTTTGTTTCGCATGCTGTTGAAGCTAAGTCATGTATATCCCAAGTATTTGAAGCTAAACCATTTGTTTCGCATGGATTCGAAGATAAGTCTCCTACTTCGCATTGATTTGAAGCTAAATCATGTGTTCGCATGGATTTGCTTCTAACTCGTTTGTTTCGCATGCTGTTGAAGATAAATCAAGTGTATCACAAGTATTTGAAGCCAAACCATTTGCTTCGCATGGATTCGAGGATCAGCCTTCTACTTCGCATTGATTAGGTGATAAATCATATGTTTCGCATGGATTTGATGCTAACATGTTTGTTTCGCATGCAGTTGAAGCTGAATCATGTATATCACAAGTATTTGAAGCTAAACTATTCGTTTCGCATGGATTCGAGGATAAGCCTTCCACTCTGCATTGATTTGAAACTAAATCATGTGTTTCGCATGGATTTGAATCGAACTCGTTTGTTTCGCATGCTGTTGAAGCTAAATCATGTATATCACAAGTATTTGAAGTTAAACAATTTGCTTCGCATGGATTCGAAGATAAGCCTTCTAATTCGCATTGATTTGAAGCTAAATCATGTGTTTCGCATGGATTTGAAGCTAACTCGTTTGTTTCGCATGCTGTTGAAGCTAAGTCATGTATATCACAAGTATTTGAAGCTAAACCATTTGTTTCGCATGCATTCGAAGATAAGCCTCCTACTTCGCATTGATTTGAAGCTAAATCATGTGTTCGCATGGACTTGAAACTACATCGTTTGTTTCGCATGCTGTTGAAGCTAAATCAAGTGTGTCACAAGTATTTCAAACCAAACCATTTGCTTCGCATGGATTCGAAGATCAGCCTTCTACTTCGCATTTATAAGATGCTAAATCATGTGTTTCGCATGGATTTGAAGCTAACTCGTTTGTTTCGCATTCTGTTGAAGCTAAATCATGCATATCACAAGTATTTGAAGCTAAACCATTTGCTTCGCATGGATTCGAAGATAACCCCTCTACTTCGCATTGATTTGAAGTTAAATCATGTGTTTCGCTTGGATTTGAATCTAACTCGTTTATTTCGTATGCTGTTGAAGCTAAATCATATATATCACAAGTATATGAAGCTAATCCATTTCGTTTCGCATGGATTCGGAGATAAACTTTCAACTTCGCATTGATTTGAATATAAATCTTGTGTTTCGCTTGGATTTGAAGCTAACTCGTTTGTTTCGCATGCTGTTGAAGCTAAATCATGTATATCACAAGTAATTGAAGCTATATCATATGTTTCGCATGGATTCGAAGATAACCCTTCTAATTCGCATTGATTTGATGCTAAATCATGTGTTTCGCTTGGATTTGAAGCTAACTCGTTTGTTTCGCATGCTGTTGAAGCTAAATCATGTATATCACAAGTAATTGAAGCTATATCATATGTTTCGCATGGATTCGAATATAAACCATCTAATTCGCATTGATTTAAAGCTAAATCATGTATTTCGCATGGATTTGAAGCAAACTCGTTTGTTTCGCATGCAGTTGAAGCTAAATCATGTATATCACAAGTATTTGAAGCTAAACCATTTGTTTCGCATGGATTCGAAGATAACCCTCCTACTTCGCATTGAATTGAAGCTAAATCATGTGTATCGCATGGATTTGATGCTAACTCTTTGTTTCGCATACTGTTGAAGCTGAATCATGTATATCACAAGTATTTGAAGCTAAACTATTCGTTTCGCATGGATTCGAAGATAAGCCTTCTACTTCGCATTGATTAGATGCTAAATCATGTGTTTCGCATGGCTTTGAAGCTAAGCCATCAACTTCGCGTTGACTTGATGCTAAATCATGTTTTTCGTTTGGACTTGAAGCTAACTCGTTTGTTTCGCATGTTATTGAAGCTAAATCATGTATTTCACAAGTATTTGAAGCTAAACCATTTGTATCGCATTTATTCGAAGCTAAGCCTTCTACTTCACATTGATTTGAGGCTAAATCATGTGTCTCGCTTGGATTTGAAGCTAACTCGTTTTTTTCGCTAGCAGTTGAAGCTAAATCATGTATATCACAAGTAATTGAAGCTATATCGTATGTTTCGCATGGATTCGAAGATAACCCTTCTAATTCGCATTGATTTGATGCTAAATCATGTGTTTCGCTTGGATTTGAAGCTAACTCGTTTGTTTCGCATGCTGTTGAAGCTAAATCATGTATATCACAAGTAATTGAAGCTATATCATATGTTTCGCATGGATTCGAATATAAACCTTCTAATTCGCATTGATTTAAAGCTAAATCATGTGTTTCGCATGGATTTGAAGCAAACTCGTTTGTTTCGCATGCAGTTGAAGCTAAATCATGTATATCACAGGTATTTGAAGCTAAACCATTTGTTTCGCATGGATTCGAAGATAAGCCTACCACTTCGCATTGATTTGAAACTAAATCATGTGTTTCGCAAGGATTTGAATCGAACTCGTTTGTTTCGCATGCTGTTGAAGCTAAATCATGTATATCACAAGTATTTGAAGCTATATCATATGTTTCGCATGGATTCGAAGATAATCCACCTACTTCGCATTGATTTGAAGCTAAATCATGTGTTTCGCATGGATTTGAATCTAACTCGTTTGTTTCGCACGCTGTTGAAGCTAAATCATGTATATCACAAGTATTTGAAGCTAAACCATTTGCTTCGCATGGATTCGAAGATCTGCCTTCCACTTCGCATTTATTAGATGCTAAATCATGTGTTTCGCATGGATTTGAAGCTAACTCGTTTGTTTCGCATGCTGTTGAAGCTAAACCATGTATATCACAAGTATTTGAAGCTATATCATATGTTTCGCATGGATTCGAAGATAACCCTTCTAATTCGCATTGATTTGAAGCTAAATCATGTGTTTCGCATGGATTCGAAGATAACCCTTCTAATTCGCATTGATTTGAAGCTAAATCATGTGTTTCGCATGGATTTGAAGCTAACTCGTTTGTTTCGCATGCTGTTGAAGCTAAATCAAGTATATCACAAGTATTTGAAGTTAAACCATTTGTTTCGCATGGATTCGATGATAATCCATCTACTTCGCATTGATTTGAAGCTAAATCATGTGTTTCGCATGAATTTGAAGCTAACTCGTTTGTTTCGCATGCTGTTGAAGCTAAATCATGTATATCACAAGTATTTGAAGCTAAACCATTTGTTCCGCATGGATTCGAAGATAAGACTCCTACTTCGCATTGATTTGAAGCTAAATCATGTGTTCGCATGGATTTGAACCTACCCCGTTTGTTTCGCAAGCTGTTGAAGCTAAATCATGTATATCACAAGTATTTGAAGCTAAACCATTTGCTTCGCATGGATTCGAAGATCAGCCTTCTACTTCGCATTGATTAGATGCTAAATCATGTGTTTCGCATGGCTTTGAAGCTAAGCCATCAACTTCGCGTTGACTTGATGCTAAATCATGTTTTTCGTTTGGACTTGAAGCTAACTCGTTTGTTTCGCATGTTGTTGAAGCTAAATCATGTATTTCACAAGTATTTGAAGCTAAACCATTTGTTTCGCATTTATTCGAAGCTAAGCCTTCTACTTCACATTGATTTGAGGCTAAATCATGTGTCTCGCTTGGATTTGAAGCTAACTCGTTTGTTTCGCATGCTGTTGAAGCTAAATCATGTATATCACAACTAATTGAAGCTATATCATATGTTTCGCATGGATTCGAAGATAACCCTTCTAATTCGCATTGATTTAAAGCTAAATCATGTGTTTCGCATGGATTTGAAGCAAACTCGTTTGTTTCGCATGCAGTTGAAGCTGAATCATGTATATCATAAGTATTTGAACATAAACTATTCGTTTCGCATGGATTCGAAGATAAGCCTTCCACTTCGCATTGATTTGAAACTAAATCATGTGTTTCGCATGGATTTGAATCGAACTCGTTTGTTTCGCATGCTGTTGAAGCTAAATCATGTGTATCACAAGTATTTGAAGTTAAACAATTTGATTCCCATGGATTTGAAGCTAAGCTTTCAACTTCGCATTGATTTGAATATAAATCATGTGTTTCGCTTGGATTTGAAGCTAACTCGTTTGTTTCGCATGCTGTTGAAGCTAAATCATGTATATCACAAGTAATTGAAGCTATATCATATGTTTCGCATGGATTCGAAGATAACCCTTCTAATTCGCATTGATTTGATGCTAAATCATGTGTTTCGCTTGGATTTGAAGCTAACTCGTTTGTTTCGCATGCTGTTGAAGCTAAATCATGTATATCACAAGTAATTGAAGCTATATCATATGTTTCGCATGGATTCGAATATAACCCTTCTAATTCGCATGATTTAAATCTAAATCATGTGTTTCGCATGGATTTGAAGCAAACTCGTTTGTTTCGCATGCAGTTGAAGCTGAATCATGTATATCATAAGTACTTGAACATAAACTATTCGTTTCGCATGGATTCGAATATAAGCCTACCACTTCGCATTGATTTGAAACTAAATCATGTGTTTCGCATGGATTTGAATCGAACTCGTTTGTTTCGCATGCTGTTGAAGCTAAATCATGTATATCACAAGTATTTGAAGTTAAAAAATTTGTTTCGCATGGATTCGAAGATAACCCATGTACTTCGCATTGATTTGAAGCTAAATCATGTGTTTCGCATGGCTTTGAATCGAACTCGTTTGTTTCGCATGCTGTTGAAGCTAAATCATGTATATCACAAGTATTTGAAGCTAAACTATTCGTTTCGCATGGATTCGAAGATAAGCCTTCCACTTCGCATTGATTTGAAGCTAAATAATGTGTTTCTCATGGATTTGAAATTAACTCGTTTGTTTCGCATCCAGTTGAAGCTAAATCATGTATATCACAAGTATTTGAAGCTAAACTATTCGTTTCGCATGGATTCGAAGATAAGCCTTCCACTTCGCATTGATTTGCAGCTAAATCATGTGTTTCACATGGATTTGAAGTTAACTCGTTTGTTTCGCATGCTGTTGAAGCTAAGTCATGTATATAACAAGTATTTGAAGCTAAACCATTTGTTTCGCATGGATTCGAAGATAAGCCTCCATCTTCGCATTGATTTGAAGCTAAATCATGTGTTCGCATGCATTTGAAGCTACCTCGTTTGTTTCGCCTGCATTTGAAGCTATATCACTTATATTCACAAGTATGTGAAGCAAAATCATTCGTTTAGCATGGATTTGAAGCTAAGCCATCAACTTCGCGTTGACTTTGATGCTAAATCATGTTTTTCGTTTGGACTTGAAGCTAACTCGTTTGTTTCGCATGTTGTTGAAGCTAAATCATGTATTTCACAAGTATTTGAAGCTAAACCATTTGTTTCGCATGCTGTTGAAGCTAAATCAAGTATATCACAAGTATTTGAAGTTAAACCATTTGTTTCGCATGGATTCGATGATAATCCATCTACTTCGCATTGATTTGAAGCTAAATCACGTGTTTCGCATGAATTTGAATCTAACTCGTTTGTTTTGCATGCTGTTGAAACTAAATCATGTATATCACAAGTATTTGAAGCTATATCATATGTTTCGCTTGGATTCCAAGATAACCCTACTAATTCGCATTGATTTGAAGCTAAATCATGTGTTTCGCATGGATTTGAAGCTAACTCGTTTGTTTCGCATGCTGTTGAAGCTAAATCATGTATATCACAAGTATTTGAAGCTAAACCATTTGTTCCGCATGGATTCGAAGATAAGCCTCCTACTTCGCATTGATTTGAAGCTAAATCATGTGTTCGCATGGATTTGAAGCTAACTCGTTTGTTTCGCATGCTGTTGAAGCTCAATCATATATATCACAAGTATTTGAAGCTAAACCATTTGTTCCGCATGGATTCGAAGATAACCCTTCTAATTCGCATTGATTTGAAGCTAAATCATGTGTTTCGCATGGATTTGAAGCTAACTCGTTTGTTTCGCATGCTGTTGAAGCTAAGTCATGTATATCACAAGTATTTGAAGCTAAACCATTTGTTTCGCATGGATTCGAAGATAAGCCTCCATCTTCGCATTGATTTGAAGCTAAATCATGTGTTCGCATGCATTTGAAGCTACCTCGTTTGTTTCGCATGCTGTTGAAGCTAAATCAAGTGTATTACATGTATTTGAAGCCAAACCATTTGCTTCGCATGGATTCGAAGATAAGCCTTCTACTTCGCATTTATTAGATGCTAAATCATGTGTTTCGCATGGGTTTGAAGCTAACTCGTTTTTTTCGCCAGCATTTGAAGCCATATCACTTATATTCACAAGTATGTGAAGCAAAATCATTCGTTTAGCATGGATTTGAAGCTAAGCCATCAACTTCGCGTTGACTTGATGCTAAATCATGTTTTTCGTTTGGACTTGAAGCTAACTCGTTTGTTTCGCATGCTGTTGAAGCTAAATCATGTATTTCACAAGTATTTGAAGCTAAACCATTTGTTTCGCATTTATTCGAAGCTAAGCCTTCTACTTCACATTGATTTGAGGCTAAATCATGTGTTTCGCTTGGATTTGAAGCTAACTCGTCTTTTTCGCTAGCAGTTGAAGCTAAATCATGTATATCACAAGTATTTGAAGCTAAACCATTTGATTCCCATGGATTTGAAGCTAAGCTTTCAACTTCGCATTGATTTGAATATAAATCATGTGTTTCGCTTGGATTTGAAGCTAACTCGTTTGTTTCGCATGCTGTTGAAGCTAAATCATGTATATCACAAGTAATTGAAGCTATATCATATGTTTCGCATGGATTCGAAGATAACCCTTCTACTTCGCATTGATTTTAATCTAAATCATGTGTATCGCATGGATTTGATGCTAACTCCTTTGTTTCGCATACAGTTGAAGCTGAATCATGTATATCACAAGTATTTGAAGCTAAACTATTCGTTTCGCATGGATTCGAAGATAAGCCTTCCACTTCGCATTGATTTGAAGCTAAATCATGTGTTTCGCATGGATTTGAAGTTAACTCGTTTGTTTCGCATGCAGTTGAAGTTAAATCATGTATATCTCAAGTATTTGCAGCTAAACCATTTGTTTCGCATGGATTCGATGATAATGCATCTACTTCGCATTGATTTGGAGCTAAATCATGTGTTCGCATGGATTTGAATCTAACTCGTTTGTTTCGCACGCTGTTGAATCTAAATCAAGTGTATCACAAGTATTTGAAGCTAAACCATTTGCTTCGCATGGATTCGAAGATCAGCCTTCTACTTCGCATTTATTAGATGCTAAATCATGTGTGTCGCATGGATTTGAAGCCAACTCGTTTGGTTCGCATGCTGTTGAAGATAAATCATGCATATCACAAGTATTTGAAGCTAAACCATTTGTTTCGCATGGATTCGAAGTTAAGCCTCTTACTTCGCATTGATTTGAAGCTAAATCATGTGTTCGCATTGATTTGAAGCTACCACGTTTGTTTCGCATGCTGTTCAAGCTAAATCATGTATATCACAAGTATTTGAAGCTAAACCATTTGTTACGCGTGGATTCGAAGACCAGCCTTCTACTTCGCATTGATTTGAAGCTAAATCATGTGTTTCGCATGGCTTTGAATCGAACTCGTTTGTTTCGCAATGCAGTTGAAGCTAAATCATGTATATCACAAGTATTTGAAGTTATATCATATGTTTCGCATGGATTCCAAGATAACCCTTCTAATTCGCATTAATTTGAAGCAAAATCATGTGTTTCGCATGGATTTGAAGCTAACTCGTTTGTTTCGCATGCTGTTGAAGCTAAATCATGTATATCACAAGTATTTGAAGCTAAACTATTCGTTTCGCATGGATTCGAAGATAAGCCTTTCACTTCGCATTGATTTGAAGCTAAATAATGTGTTTCTCATGGATTTGAAATGAACTCGTTTGTTTCGCATGCAGTTGAAGCTATATCATGTATATCACAAGTATTTGAAGCTAAACCATTTGTTTCGCATGGATTCGAAGATAAGCCTCCTACTTCGCATTGATTTGAAGCTAAATCATCTGTTCGCATGGATTTGAAGCTAACTCGTTTGTTTCGATTGCTGTTGAAGTTAAATCATGTATATCACAAGTATTTGCAGCTAAACCATTTGTTTCGCATGGATTCGAAGATAAGCCTTCTACTTCGCATTGATTTGAAGCTAAATCATGTGTTCGCATGGATTTGAAGCTATCTCGTTTGTTTCGCATGCTGTTGAAGCTCAATCATATATATCACAAGTATTTGAAGCTAAACTATTCGTTTCGCATGGATTCGAAGATAAGCCTTCCACTTCGCATTGATTTGAAGCTAAATCATGTGTTTCGCATGGATTTGAAGTTAACTCGTTTGTTTCGCATGCAGTTGAAGTTAAATCATGTATATCACAAGTATTTGCAGCTAAACCATTTGTTTCGCATGGATTCGAAGATAAGCCTTCTACTTCGCATTGATTTGAAGCTAAATCATGTGTTCGCATGGATTTGAAGCTATCTCGTTTGTTTCGCATGCTGTTGAAGCTCAATCATATATATCACAAGTATTTGAAGCTAAACTATTCGTTTCGCATGGATTCGAAGATAAGCCTTCCACTTCGCATTGATTTGAAGCTAAATCATGTGTTCGCATGGATTTGAATCTAACTCGTTTGTTTCGCACGCTGTTGAAGCTACATCATGTATATCACAAGTATTTGAAGCTAAACCATTTGCTTCGCATGGATTCGAAGATCTGCCTTCCACTTCGCATTTATTAGATGCTAAATCATGTGTTTCGCATGGATTTGAAGCTAACTCGTTTGTTTCGCATGCTGTTGAAGCTAAACCATGTATATCACAAGTATTTGAAGCTATATCATATGTTTCGCATGGATTCGAAGATAACCCTTCTAATTCGCATTGATTTGAAGCTAAATCATGTGTTTCGCGTGGATTCGAAGATAACCCTTCTAATTCGCATTGATTTGAAGCTAAATCATGTGTTTCGCATGGATTTGAAGCTAACTCGTTTGTTTCGCATGCTGTTGAAGCTAAATCAAGTATATCACAAGCATTTGAAGTTAAACCATTTGTTTCGCATGGATTCGATGATAATCCATCTACTTCGCATTGATTTGAAGCTAAATCATGTGTTTCGCATGAATTTGAATCTAATTCGTTTGTTTCGCATGCTGTTGAAACTAAATCATGTATATCACAAGTATTTGAAGCTATATCATATGTTTCGCTTGGATTCCAAGATAACCCTACTAATTCGCATTGATTTGAAGCTAAATCATGTGTTTCGCATGGATTTGAAGCTAACTCGTTTGTTTCGCATGCTGTTGAAGCTAAATCATGTATATCACAAGTATTTGAAGCTAAACCATTTGTTCCGCATGGATTCGAAGATAAGACTCCTACTTCGCATTGATTTGAAGCTAAATCATGTGTTCGCATGGATTTGAACCTACCCCGTTTGTTTCGCAAGCTGTTGAAGCTAAATCATGTATATCACAAGTATTTGAAGCTAAACCATTTGCTTCGCATGGATTCGAAGATCAGCCTTCTACTTCGCATTGATTAGATGCTAAATCATGTGTTTCGCATGGCTTTGAAGCTAAGCCATCAACTTCGCGTTGACTTGATGCTAAATCATGTTTTTCGTTTGGACTTGAAGCTAACTCGTTTGTTTCGCATGTTGTTGAAGCTAAATCATGTATTTCACAAGTATTTGAAGCTAAACCATTTGTTTCGCATTTATTCGAAGCTAAGCCTTCTACTTCACATTGATTTGAGGCTAAATCATGTGTCTCGCTTGGATTTGAAGCTAACTCGTTTGTTTCGCATGCTGTTGAAGCTAAATCATGTATATCACAACTAATTGAAGCTATATCATATGTTTCGCATGGATTCGAAGATAACCCTTCTAATTCGCATTGATTTAAAGCTAAATCATGTGTTTCGCATGGATTTGAAGCAAACTCGTTTGTTTCGCATGCAGTTGAAGCTGAATCATGTATATCATAAGTATTTGAACATAAACTATTCGTTTCGCATGGATTCGAAGATAAGCCTTCCACTTCGCATTGATTTGAAACTAAATCATGTGTTTCGCATGGATTTGAATCGAACTCGTTTGTTTCGCATGCTGTTGAAGCTAAATCATGTGTATCACAAGTATTTGAAGTTAAACAATTTGTTTCGCATGGATTCGAAGGTAACCCATGTACTTCGCATTGATTTGAAGCTAAATCATGTGTTTGGCATGGTTTTAAATCGAACTCGTTTGCTTCGCATGCTGTTGAAGCTAAATCATGTATATCACAAGTATTTGAAGCTAAATTAATCGTTTCGCATGGATTCGAAGATAACCCTTCTAATTCGCATTGATTTGAAGCTAAATCATGTGTTTCGCATGCATTCGAAGATAAGCCTTCTACTTCGCATTTATTAGATGCTAAATCATGTGTGTCGCATGGATTTGAAGCTAACTCGTTTGTTTCGCATGCTGTTGAAGCTAAAGCGCGCATATCACAAGTATTTGAAGCTAAACCATTTGTTTCGCATGGATTCGAAGATAAGCCTTCCACTTCGCATTGATTTGAAGCTAAATCATGTGTTTCACATGGATTTGAAGTTAACTCGTTTGTTTCGCATGCAGTTGAAGCTAAATCATGTATATCACAAGTATTTGAAGCTAAACCATTTGTTTCGCTTGGATTCGAAGATAAGCCTTCTACTTCTCACTGATTTTAATCTAAATCATGTGTTTCGCATGGATTTGAAGCTAACTCTTTTGTTTTGCATGCTGTTGAAGCTAAATCATGTATATCACAAGTATTTGAAGCTATATCATATGTTTCGCATGGATTCGAAGATAAGCCTCCTACTTCGCATTGATTTGAAGCTAAATCATGTGTTCGCATGGATTTGAAACTAACTCGTTTGTTTCGCATGCTGTTGAAGCTAAATCATGTATATCACAAGTATGTGAAGCAAAATCATTCGTTTAGCATGGATTTGAAGCTAAGCCATCAACTTCGCGTTGACTTGATGCTAAATCATTTGTTTCGCATGGATTTGAAGCTAACTCGTTTGATTCGCATGCTGTTGAAGCTAAATCATGTATATCACAAGTATTTGAAGCTATATCATATGTTTCGCATGGATTCGAAGATAACCCTTCTAATTCGCATTGATTTGAAGCTAAATCATGTGTTTCGCATGGATTCGAAGATAACCCTTCAAATTTCGCATTGATTTGAAGCTAAATCATGTGTTTCGCATGGATTTGAAGCTAACTCGTTTGTTTCGCATGCTGTTGAAGCTAAATCATGTATTTCACAAGTATTTGAAGCTAAACCATTTGTTTCGCATTTATTCGAAGCTAAGCCTTCTACTTCACATTGATTTGAGGCTAAATCATGTGTTTCGCTTGGATTTGAAGCTAACTCGTCTTTTTCGCTAGCAGTTGAAGCTAAATCATGTATATCACAAGTATTTGAAGCTAAACCATTTGATTCCCATGGATTTGAAGCTAAGCTTTCAACTTCGCATTGATTTGAATATAAATCATGTGTTTCGCTTGGATTTGAAGCTAACTCGTTTGTTTCGCATGCTGTTGAAGCTAAATCATGTATATCACAAGTAATTGAAGCTATATCATATGTTTCGCATGGATTCGAATATAACCCTTCTAATTCGCATGATTTAAATCTAAATCATGTGTTTCGCATGGATTTGAAGCAAACTCGTTTGTTTCGCATGCAGTTGAAGCTGAATCATGTATATCATAAGTACTTGAACATAAACTATTCGTTTCGCATGGATTCGAAGATAAGCCTTCCACTTCGCATTGATTTGAAACTAAATCATGTGTTTCGCATGGATTTGAATCGAACTCGTTTGTTTCGCATGCTGTTGAAGCTAAATCATGTGTATCACAAGAATTTGAAGTTAAACAATTTGTTTCGCATGGATTCGAAGGTAACCCATGTACTTCGCATTGATTTGAAGCTAAATCATGTGTTTGGCATGGTTTTAAATCGAACTCGTTTGTTTCGCATGCTGTTGAAGCTAAATCATGTATATCACAAGTATTTGAAGCTAAATTAATCGTTTCGCATGGATTCGAAGATAACCCTTCTAATTCGCATTGATTTGAAGCTAAATCATGTGTTTCGCATGGATTTGAAGCTAACTCGTTTGTTTCGCTTGCAGTTGAAGCCGAATCATGTATATCACAAGTATTTGATCCTAAACTATTCGTTTCGCATGGATTCGAAGATAAGCCTACCACTTCGCATTGATTTGAAACTAAATCATGTGTTTCGCATGGATTTGAATCGAACTCGTTTGTTTCGCATGCTGTTGAAGCTAAATCATGTATATCACAAGTATTTGAAGTTAAAAAATTTGTTTCGCATGGATTCGAAGATAACCCATGTACTTCGCATTGATTTGAAGCTAAATCATGTGTTTCGCATGGCTTTGAATCGAACTCGTTTGTTTCGCATGCTGTTGAAGCTAAATCATGTATATCACAAGTATTTGAAGCTAAACTATTCGTTTCGCATGGATTCGAAGATAAGCCTTCCACTTCGCATTGATTTGAAGCTAAATAATGTGTTTCTCATGGATTTGAAATTAAATCGTTTGTTTCGCATCCAGTTGAAGCTAAATCATGTATATCACAAGTATTTGAAGCTAAACTATTCGTTTCGCATGGATTCGAAGATAAGCCTTCCACTTCGCATTGATTTGAAGCTAAATCATGTGTTTCACATGGATTTGAAGTTAACTCGTTTGTTTCGCATGCAGTTGAAGCTAAATCATGTATATCACAAGTATTTGAAGCTAAACCATTTGTTTCGCTTGGATTCGAAGATAAGCCTTCTACTTCTCACTGATTTTAATCTAAATCATGTGTTTCGCATGGATTTGAAGCTAACTCGTTTGTTTTGCATGCTGTTGAAGCTAAATCATGTATATCACAAGTATTTGAAGCTATATCATATGTTTCGCATGGATTCGAAGATAAGCCTCCTACTTCGCATTGATTTGAAGCTAAATCATGTGTTCGCATGGATTTGAAACTAACTCGTTTGTTTCGCATGCTGTTGAAACTAAATCATGTATATCACAAGTATTTGAAGCTATATCATATGTTTCGCATGGATTCGAAGATAACCCTTCTAATTCGCATTGATTTGAAGCTAAATCATGTGTTTCGCATGGATTTGAAGCTAACTCGTTTGTTTCGCATGCTGTTGAAGCTAAGTCATGTATATAACAAGTATTTGAAGCTAAACAATTCGTTTCGCATGGATTCGAAGATAAGCCTTCCACTTCGCATTGATTTGAAGCTAAATCATGTGTTCGCATGGATTTGAAGCTAACTCGTTTGTTTTGCATGCTGTTGACGCTAAATCATGTATATCACAAGTATTTGAAGCTAAACCATTTGTTTCGCATGGATTCGAAAATAAGCCTTCTACTTCGCATTGATTTTAATCTAAATCATGTGTATCGCATGGATTTGATGCTAACTCGTTTGTTTCGCATGCAGTTGAAGCTGAATCATGTATATCACAAGTATTTGAAGCTAAAATATTCGTTTCGCATGGATTCGAAGATAATTCTTCCACTTCGCATTGATTTGAAGCTAAATCATGTGTTTCGCATGGATTTGAAGTTAACTCGTTTATTTAGCATGCAGTTGAAGTTAAATCATGTATATCTCAAGTATTTGCAGCTAAACCATTTGTTTCGCATGGATTCGATGATAATGCATCTACTTCGCATTGATTTGGAGCTAAATCATGTGTTCGCATGGATTTGAAGCTAACTCGTTTGTTTCGCATGCTGTTGAAGCTAAATCAAGTATATCACAAGTATTTGAAGTTAAACCATTTGTTTCGCATGGATTCTATGATAATCCATCTACTTCGCATTGATTTGAAGCTAAATCATGTGTTTCGCATGAATTTGAATCTAACTCGTTTGTTTCGCATGCTGTTGAAACTAAATCATGTATATCACAAGTATTTGAAGCTATATCATATGTTTCGCTTGGATTCCAAGGTAACCCTACTAATTCGCATTGATTTGAAGCTAAATCATGTGTTTCGCATGGATTTGAAGCTAACTCGTTTGTTTTGCATGCTGTTGAAGCTGAATCATGTATATCACAAGTATTTGAAGCTATATCATATGTTTCGCATGGATTCGAAGATAACCCTTCTAATTCGCATTGATTTGAAGCTAAATCATGTGTTTCGCATGGATTTGAAGCTAACTCGTTTTTTTGCATGCAGTTGAAGCTAAATCATGTATATCACAAGTATTTGCAGTTAAACCATTTGTTTCGCATGGATTCGAAGATAAGCCTTCTACTTCGCATTGATTTTAATCTAAATCATGTGTATCGCATGGATTCGAAGATAACCCTTCTAATTCGCATTGATTTGAAGCTAAATCATGTGTTTCGCATGGATTTGAAGCTAACTCGTTTGTTTCGCATGCTGTTGATGCTAAATCAAATATATCACAAGTATTTGAGGTTAAACCATTTGTTTCGCATGGATTCGATGATAATCCATCTACTTCGCATTGATTTGGAGCTAAATCATGTGTTCGCATGAATTTGAATCTAACTCGTTTGTTTCGCACGCTGTTGAAGCTAAATAAAGTGTATCACAAGTATTTGAAGCTAAACCATTTGCTTCGCATGGATTCGAAGATCAGCCTTCTACTTCGCATTTATTAGATGCTAAATCATGTGTTCGCATGGATTTGAAGCTACCTCGTTTGTTTCGCATGCTGTTCAAGCTAAATCATGTATATCACAAGTATTTGAAGCTAAACCATTTGTTACGCGTGGATTCGAAGATCAGCCTTCTACTTCGCATTGATTTAAGGCTAAATCATGTGTTCCGCATGGATTTTAAGCTAACTCGTTTTATTGCAATGCAGTTGAAGCTAAATCGTGTATATCACAAGTATTTGAAGCTATATCATATGTTTCGCATGGATTCCAAGATAACCCTTCTAATTCGCATTAATTTGAAGCTAAATCATGTGTTTCGCATGGATTTGAAGCCAACTCGTTTGTTTCGCATGCTGTTGAAGCTAAATCATGTATATCACAAGTATTTGAAGTTATATCATATGTTTCGCATGGATTCGAAGATAATCCATCTACTTCGCATTGATTTGAAGCTAAATCATGTGTTTCGCATGAATTTGAATCTAACTCGTTTATTTCGCATGCTGTTGAAGCTAAATCAAGTACATCACAAGTATTTGAAGTTAAACCATTTGTTTCGCATGGATTCGATGATAATCCATCTACTTCGCATTGATTTGAAGCTAAATCATGTGTTTCGCATGAATTTGAATCTAACTCGTTTGTTTCGCATGCTGTTGAAACTAAATCATGTATAGCACAAGTATTTGAAGCTATATCATATGTTTCGCATGGATTCGAAGATAATCCATCTACTTCGCATTGATTTGAAGCTAAATCATGTGTTTCGCATGGATTTGAATCTAACTCGTTTGTTTCGCATGCTGTTGAAGCTAAATCATGTATATCACAAGTATTTGAAGCTAAACCATTTGTTCCGCATGGATTCGAAGATAAGCCTCCTACTTCGCATTGATTTGAAGCTAAATCATGTGTTCGCATGGATTTGAAGCTAACTCGTTTGTTTCGCATGCTGTTGAAGCTAAATCATGTATATCACAAGTATTTGAAGCTAAACCATTTGTTTCGCATGGATTCGAAGATAAGCCTTCTACTTCGCATTGACTTCAATCTAAATCATGTGTATCGCATGGATTTGATGCTAACTCGTTTCTTTCGCATGCAGTTGAAGCTGAATCATGTATATCACAAGTATTTGAAGCTAAACTATTCGTTTCGCATGGATTCGAAGATAAGCCTTCCACTTCGCATTGATTTGAAGCTAAATCATGTGTTCGCATGGATTTGAAGCTAACTCGTTTGTTTTGCATGCTGTTGATGCTAAATCATGTATATCACAAGTATTTGAAGCTAAACCATTTGTTTCGCATGGATTCGAAAATAAGCCTTCTACTTTGCATTGATTTTAATCTAAATCATGTGTATCGCATGGATTTGATGCTAACTCGTTTGTTTCGCATGCAGTTGAAGCTGAATCATGTATATCACATGTATTTGAAGCTAAACTATTCGTTTCGCATGGATTCGAAGATAAGCCTTCCACTTCGCATTGATTTGAAGCTAAATCATGTGTTTCGCATGGATTTGAAGTTAACTCGTTTATTTAGCATGCAGTTGAAGTTAAATCATGTATATCTCAAGTATTTGCAACTAAACCATTTGTTTCGCATGGATTCGATGATAATGCATCTACTTCGCATTGATTTGGAGCTAAATCATGTGTTCGCATGGATTTGAAGCTAACTCGTTTGTTTCGCATGCTGTTGAAGCTAAATCAAGTATATCACAAGTATTTGAAGTTAAACCATTTGTTTCGCATGGATTCCATGATAATCCATCTACTTCGCATTGATTTGAAGCTAAATCATGTGTTTCGCATGAATTTGAATCTAACTCGTTTGTTTCGCATGCTGTTGAAACTAAATCATGTATATCACAAGTATTTGAAGCTATATCATATGTTTCGCTTGGATTCCAAGATAACCCTACTAATTCGCATTGATTTGAAGCTAAATCATGTGTTTCGCATGGATTTGAAGCTAACTCGTTTGTTTTGCATGCTGTTGAAGCCGAATCATGTATATCACAAGTATTTGAAGCTATATCATATGTTTCGCATGGATTCGAAGATAACCCTTCTAATTCGCATTGATTTGAAGCTAAATCATGTGTTTCGCATGGATTTGAAGCTAACTCGTTTTTTTGCATGCAGTTGAAGCTAAATCATGTATATCACAAGTATTTGCAGTTAAACCATTTGTTTCGCATGGATTCGAAGATAAGCCTTCTACTTCGCATTGATTTTAATCTAAATCATGTGTTTCGCATGGATTCGAAGATAACCCTTCTAATTCGCATTGATTTGAAGCTAAATCATGTGTTTCGCATGGATTTGAAGCTAACTCGTTTGTTTCGCATGCTGTTGAAGCTAAATCAAATATATCACAAGTATTTGAAGTTAAACCATTTGTTTCGCATGGATTCGATGATAATCCATCTACTTCGCATTGATTTGAAGCTAAATCATGTGTTCGCATGAATTTGAATCTAACTTGTTTGTTTCGCACGCTGTTGAAGCTAAATCAAGTGTATCACAAGTATTTGAAGCTAAACCATTTGCTTCGCATGGATTCGAAGATCAGCCTTCTACTTCGCATTTATTAGATGCTAAATCATGTGTTCGCATGGATTTGAAGCTACCTCGTTTGTTTCGCATGCTGTTCAAGCTAAATCATGTATATCACAAGTATTTGAAGCTAAACCATTTGTTACGCGTGGATTCGAAGATCAGCCTTCTACTTCGCACTGATTTAAGGCTAAATCATGTGTTCCGCATGGATTTTAAGCTAACTCGTTTTATTGCAATGCAGTTGAAGCTAAATCATGTATATCACAAGTATTTGCAGTTAAACCATTTGTTTCGCATGGATTCGAAGATAAGCCTTCTACTTCGCATTGATTTGAAGCTAAATCATGTGTTTCGCATGAATTTGAATCTAACTCGTTTGTTTCGCATGCTGTTGAAACTAAATCATGTATATCACAAGTATTTGAAGTTATATCATATGTTTCGCATGGATTCGAAGATAATCCATCTACTTCGCATTGATTTGAAGCTAAATCATGTGTTTCGCATGAATTTGAATCTAACTCGTTTATTTCGCATGCTGTTGAAGCTAAATCAAGTACATCACAAGTATTTGAAGTTAAACCATTTGTTTCGCATGGATTCGATGATAATCCATCTACTTCGCATTGATTTGAAGCTAAATCATGTGTTTCGCATGAATTTGAATCTAACTCGTTTGTTTCGCATGCTGTTGAAACTAAATCATGTATAGCACAAGTATTTGAAGCTATATCATATGTTTCGCATGGATTCGAAGATAATCCATCTACTTCGCATTGATTTGAAGCTAAATCATGTGTTTCGCATGGATTTGAATCTAACTCGTTTGTTTCGCATGCTGTTGAAGCTAAATCATGTATATCACAAGTATTTGAAGCTAAACCATTTGTTCCGCATGGATTCGAAGATAAGCCTCCTACTTCGCATTGATTTGAAGCTAAATCATGTGTTCGCATGGATTTGAAGCTAACTCGTTTGTTTCGCATGCTGTTGAAGCTAAATCATGTATATCACAAGTATTTGAAGCTAAACCATTTGTTTCGCATGGATTCGAAGATAAGCCTTCTACTTCGCATTGACTTCAATCTAAATCATGTGTATCGCATGGATTTGATGCTAACTCGTTTCTTTCGCATGCAGTTGAAGCTGAATCATGTATATCACAAGTATTTGAAGCTAAACTATTCGTTTCGCATGGATTCGAAGATAAGCCTTCCACTTCGCATTGATTTGAAGCTAAATCATGTGTTCGCATGGATTTGAAGCTAACTCGTTTGTTTTGCATGCTGTTGATGCTAAATCATGTATATCACAAGTATTTGAAGCTAAACCATTTGTTTCGCATGGATTCGAAAATAAGCCTTCTACTTTGCATTGATTTTAATCTAAATCATGTGTATCGCATGGATTTGATGCTAACTCGTTTGTTTCGCATGCAGTTGAAGCTGAATCATGTATATCACATGTATTTGAAGCTAAACTATTCGTTTCGCATGGATTCGAAGATAAGCCTTCCACTTCGCATTGATTTGAAGCTAAATCATGTGTTTCGCATGGATTTGAAGTTAACTCGTTTATTTAGCATGCAGTTGAAGTTAAATCATGTATATCTCAAGTATTTGCAACTAAACCATTTGTTTCGCATGGATTCGATGATAATGCATCTACTTCGCATTGATTTGGAGCTAAATCATGTGTTCGCATGGATTTGAAGCTAACTCGTTTGTTTCGCATGCTGTTGAAGCTAAATCAAGTATATCACAAGTATTTGAAGTTAAACCATTTGTTTCGCATGGATTCCATGATAATCCATCTACTTCGCATTGATTTGAAGCTAAATCATGTGTTTCGCATGAATTTGAATCTAACTCGTTTGTTTCGCATGCTGTTGAAACTAAATCATGTATATCACAAGTATTTGAAGCTATATCATATGTTTCGCTTGGATTCCAAGATAACCCTACTAATTCGCATTGATTTGAAGCTAAATCATGTGTTTCGCATGGATTTGAAGCTAACTCGTTTGTTTTGCATGCTGTTGAAGCCGAATCATGTATATCACAAGTATTTGAAGCTATATCATATGTTTCGCATGGATTCGAAGATAACCCTTCTAATTCGCATTGATTTGAAGCTAAATCATGTGTTTCGCATGGATTTGAAGCTAACTCGTTTTTTTGCATGCAGTTGAAGCTAAATCATGTATATCACAAGTATTTGCAGTTAAACCATTTGTTTCGCATGGATTCGAAGATAAGCCTTCTACTTCGCATTGATTTTAATCTAAATCATGTGTTTCGCATGGATTCGAAGATAACCCTTCTAATTCGCATTGATTTGAAGCTAAATCATGTGTTTCGCATGGATTTGAAGCTAACTCGTTTGTTTCGCATGCTGTTGAAGCTAAATCAAATATATCACAAGTATTTGAAGTTAAACCATTTGTTTCGCATGGATTCGATGATAATCCATCTACTTCGCATTGATTTGGAGCTAAATCATGTGTTCGCATGAATTTGAATCTAACTTGTTTGTTTCGCACGCTGTTGAAGCTAAATCAAGTGTATCACAAGTATTTGAAGCTAAACCATTTGCTTCGCATGGATTCGAAGATCAGCCTTCTACTTCGCATTTATTAGATGCTAAATCATGTGTTCGCATGGATTTGAAGCTACCTCGTTTGTTTCGCATGCTGTTCAAGCTAAATCATGTATATCACAAGTATTTGAAGCTAAACCATTTGTTACGCGTGGATTCGAAGATCAGCCTTCTACTTCGCACTGATTTAAGGCTAAATCATGTGTTCCGCATGGATTTTAAGCTAACTCGTTTTATTGCAATGCAGTTGAAGCTAAATCATGTATATCACAAGTATTTGCAGTTAAACCATTTGTTTCGCATGGATTCGAAGATAAGCCTTCTACTTCGCATTGATTTGAAGCTAAATCATGTGTTTCGCATGAATTTGAATCTAACTCGTTTGTTTCGCATGCTGTTGAAACTAAATCATGTATATCACAAGTATT
Organism: Megalopta genalis; assembly: GCF_051020955.1. NCBI lineage: Eukaryota > Metazoa > Arthropoda > Insecta > Hymenoptera > Halictidae > Megalopta > Megalopta genalis. Next base: position 9,288 of record NW_027477373.1, on the reverse strand, counting down.
TGAAGCTATATCATATGTTTCGCATGGATTCGAAGACAATCCATCTACTTCGCATTGATTTGAAGCTAAATCATGTGTTTCGCATGGATTTGAATCTAACTCGTTTGTTTCGCACGCTGTTGAAGCTAAATCAAGTGTATCACAAGTATTTGAAGCTAAACCATTTGATTCGCATGGATTCGAAGATCAGCCTTCCACTTCGCATTTATTAGATGCTAAACCATGTGTTTCGCATGGATTTGAAGCTAACTCGTATGTTTCGCATGCTGTTGAAGCTAAATCATGTATATCACAAGTATTTGAAGCTATATCATATGTTTCGCATGGATTCGAAGATAACCCTTCTAATTCGCGTTGATTTGAAGCTAAATCATGTGTTTCGCATGGATTCGAAGATAACCCTTCTAATTCGCATTGATTTGAAGCTAAATCATGTGTTTCGCATGGATTTGAAGCTAACTCGTTTGTTTCGCATGCTGTTGAAGCTAAATCAAGTACATCACAAGTATTTGAAGTTAAACCATTTGTTTCGCATGGATTCGATGATAATCCATCTACTTCGCATTGATTTGAAGCTAAATCATGTGTTTCGCATGAATTTGAATCTAACTCGTTTGTTTCGCATGCTGTTGAAACTAAATCATGTATATCACAAGTATTTGAAGCTAAACCATTTGTTCCGCATGGATTCGAAGATAAGCCTTCCACTTCGCATTGATTTTAATCTAAATCATGTGCATCGCATGGACTTGATGCTAACTCGTTTGTTTCACATGCTGTTGAAGCTAAAGCGTGCATATCACAAGTATTTGAAGCTAAACCATTTGTTTCGCATGGATTCGCAGATAAGCCTCCTACTTCGCATTGATTTGAAGCTAAATCATGTGTTCGCATGGATTTGAAGCTACCTCGTTTGTTTCGCATGCTGTTCAAGCTAAATCATGTATATCACAAGTATTTGAAGCTAAACCATTTGTTACGCGTGGATTCGAAGATCAGACTTCTACTGTGCATTGATTTAAGGCTAAATCATGTGTTCCGCATGGATTTTAAGCTAACTCGTTTTATTGCAATGCAGTTGAAGCTAAATCATGTATATCACAAGTATTTGAAGCTATATCATATGTTTCGCATGGATTCCAAGATAACCCTTCTAATTCGCATTAATTTGAAGCTAAATCATGTGTTTCGCATGGATTTGAAGCCAACTCGTTTGTTTCGCATGCTGTTGAAGCTAAATCATGTATATCACAAGTATTTGAAGCTAAACCATTTGTTTCGCATGGATTCGAAGATAAGCCTCCTACTTCGCATTGATTTGAAGCTAAATCATGTGTTTCGCATGAATTTGAATCTAACTAGTTTATTTCGCATGCTGTTGAAGCTAAATCATGTATATCACAAGTATTTGAAGCTAAACCATTTGTTCCGCATGGATTCGAAGATAAGCCTCTTACTTCGCATTGATTTGAAGCTAAATCATGTGTTCGCATGGATTTGAAGCTAACTCGTTTGTTTCGCATGCTGTTGAAGCTAAATCATGTATATCACAAGTATTTGATGCTAAACCATTTGTTTCGCATGGATTCGAAGATAAGACTTCTACTTCGCATTGACATTAATCTAAATCATGTGTATCGCATGGATTTGATGCTAACTCGTTTGTTTCGCATGCAGTTGAAGCTGAATCATGTATATCACAAGTATTTGAAGCTAAACTATTCGTTTCGCATGGATTCGAAAATAAGCCTTCCACTTCGCATGGATTCGAAAATAAGCCTTCCACTTCGCATTGATTTGAAGCTAAATCATGTGTTCGCATGGATTTGAAGCTAACTCGTTTGTTTCGCATGCTGTTGAAGCTAAATCATGTATATCACAAGTATTTGAAGCTAAACCATTTGTTTTGCATGGATTCGAAAAAAAGCCTTATACTTCGCATTGATTTTAATCTAAATCGTGTGTATCGCATGGATTTGATGCTAACTCGTTTGTTTCGCATGCAGTTGAAGCTGAATCATGTATATCACAAGTATTTGAAGCTAAACTATTCGTTTCGCATGGATTCGAAGATATGCCTTCCACATAGCATTGATTTGAAGCTAAATCATGTGTTTCGCATGGATTTGAAGTTAACTCGTTTATTTCGCATGCAGTTGAAGTTAAATCATGTATATCTCAAGTATTTGCAGCTAAACCATTTGTTTCGCATGGATTCGATGATAATGCATCTACTTCGCATTGATTTGGAGCTAAATCATGTGTTCGCATGGATTTGAAGCTAACTCGTTTGTTTCGCATGCTGTTGAAGCTAAATAAAGTATATCACAAGTATTTGAAGTTAAACCATTTGTTTCGCATGGATTCGATGATAATCCATCTACTTCGCATTGATTTGAAGCTAAATCATGTGTTTCGCATGAATTTGAATCTAACTCGTTTGTTTCGCATGCTGTTGAAACTAAATCATGTATATCACAAGTATTTGAAGCTATATCATATGTTCCGCTTGGATTCCAAGATAACCCTACTAATTCGCATTGATTTGAAGCTAAATCATGTGTTTCGCATGGATTTGAAGCTAACTCGTTTGTTTTGCATGCTGTTGAAGCTGACTCATGTATATCACAAGTATTTGAAGCTATATCATATGTTTCGCATGGATTCGAAGATAACCCTTCTAATTCGCATTGATTTGAAGCTAAATCATGTGTTTCGCATGGATTTGAAGCTAACTCGTTTTTTTTGCATGCAGTTGAAGCTAAATCATGTATATCACAAGTATTTGCAGTTAAACCTTTTGTTTCGCATGGATTCGAAGATAAGCCTTCTACTTCGCATTGATTTTAATCTAAATCATGTGTATCGCATGGATTCGAAAATAAGCCTTCTACTTCGCATTGATTTGATGCTAAATCATGTGTTTCGCATGGATTTGAAGCTAACTCGTTTGTTTCGCATGCTGTCGAAGCTAAATCAAGTATATCACAAGTATTTGAAGTTAAACCATTTGTTTCGCATGGATTCGATGATAATCCATCTACTTCGCATTGATTTGGAGCTAAATCATGTGTTCGCATGAATTTGAATCTAACTCGTTTGTTTCGCACGCTGTTGAAGCTAAATCAAGTGTATCACAAGTATTTGAAGCTAAACCATTTGCTTCGCATGGATTCGAAGATCAGCCTTCTACTTCGCATTTATTAGATGCTAAATCATGTGTGTCGCATGGATTTGAAGCTAACTCGTTTGTTTCGCATGCTGTTGAAGCTAAATCATTTGTTTCGCATGGATTCGAAGATAAGCCTCCTACTTCGCATTGATTTGAAGCTAAATCATGTGTTCGCATGGATTTGAAGCTACCTCGTTTGTTTCGCATGCTGTTCAAGCTAAATCATGTATATCACAAGTATTTGAAGTTAAACCATTTGTTTCGCATGGATTCGATGATAATCCATCTACTTCGCATTGATTTGAAGCTAAGTCATGTGTTTCGCATGAATTTGAATCTAACTCGTTTGTTTCGCATGCTGTTGAAACTAAATCATGTATATCACAAGTATTTGAAGCTAAACCATTTGTTCCGCATGGATTCGAAAAAAAGCCTTCTACTTCGCATTGATTTTAATCTAAATCATGTGTATCGCATGGATTTGATGCTAACTCGTTTGTTTCGCATGCAGTTGAAGCTGAATCATGTATATCACAAGTATTTGAAGCTAAACTATTCGTTTCGCATGGATTCGAAGATATGCCTTCCACATAGCATTGATTTGAAGCTAAATCATGTGTTTCGCATGGATTTGAAGTTACCTCGTTTATTTCGCATGCAGTTGAAGTTAAATCATGTATATCGCAAGTATTTGCAGCTAAACCATTTGTTTCGCATGGATTCGATGATAATGCATCTACTTCGCATTGATTTGGAGCTAAATCATGTGTTCGCATGGATTTGAAGCTAACTCGTTTGTTTTGCATGCTGTTGAAGCTGACTCATGTATATCACAAGTATTTGAAGCTATATCATATGTTTCGCATGGATTCGAAGATAACCCTTCTAATTCGCATTGATTTGAAGCTAAATCATGTGTTTCGCATGGATTTGAAGCTAACTCGTTTTTTTTGCATGCAGTTGAAGCTAAATCATGTATATCACAAGTATTTGCAGTTAAACCTTTTGTTTCGCATGGATTCGAAGATAAGCCTTCTACTTCGCATTGATTTTAATCTAAATCATGTGTATCGCATGGATTCGAAAATAAGCCTTCTACTTCGCATTGATTTGATGCTAAATCATGTGTTTCGCATGGATTTGAAGCTAACTCGTTTGTTTCGCATGCTGTCGAAGCTAAATCAAGTATATCACAAGTATTTGAAGTTAAACCATTTGTTTCGCATGGATTCGATGATAATCCATCTACTTCGCATTGATTTGGAGCTAAATCATGTGTTCGCATGAATTTGAATCTAACTCGTTTGTTTCGCACGCTGTTGAAGCTAAATCAAGTGTATCACAAGTATTTGAAGCTAAACCATTTGCTTCGCATGGATTCGAAGATCAGCCTTCTACTTCGCATTTATTAGATGCTAAATCATGTGTGTCGCATGGATTTGAAGCTAACTCGTTTGTTTCGCATGCTGTTGAAGCTAAATCATTTGTTTCGCATGGATTCGAAGATAAGCCTCCTACTTCGCATTGATTTGAAGCTAAATCATGTGTTCGCATGGATTTGAAGCTACCTCGTTTGTTTCGCATGCTGTTCAAGCTAAATCATGTATATCACAAGTATTTGAAGTTAAACCATTTGTTTCGCATGGATTCGATGATAATCCATCTACTTCGCATTGATTTGAAGCTAAGTCATGTGTTTCGCATGAATTTGAATCTAACTCGTTTGTTTCGCATGCTGTTGAAACTAAATCATGTATATCACAAGTATTTGAAGCTAAACCATTTGTTCCGCATGGATTCGAAAAAAAGCCTTCTACTTCGCATTGATTTTAATCTAAATCATGTGTATCGCATGGATTTGATGCTAACTCGTTTGTTTCGCATGCAGTTGAAGCTGAATCATGTATATCACAAGTATTTGAAGCTAAACTATTCGTTTCGCATGGATTCGAAGATATGCCTTCCACATAGCATTGATTTGAAGCTAAATCATGTGTTTCGCATGGATTTGAAGTTACCTCGTTTATTTCGCATGCAGTTGAAGTTAAATCATGTATATCGCAAGTATTTGCAGCTAAACCATTTGTTTCGCATGGATTCGATGATAATGCATCTACTTCGCATTGATTTGGAGCTAAATCATGTGTTCGCATGGATTTGAAGCTAACTCGTTTGTTTCGCATGCTGTTGAAGCTAAATAAAGTATATCACAAGTATTTGAAGTTAAACCATTTGTTTCGCATGGATTCGATGATAATCCATCTACTTCGCATTGATTTGAAGCTAAATCATGTGTTTCGCATGAATTTGAATCTAACTCGTTTGTTTCGCATGCTGTTGAAACTAAATCATGTATATCACAAGTATTTGAAGCTATATCATATGTTCCGCTTGGATTCCAAAATAACCCTACTAATTCGCATTGATTTGAAGCTAAATCATGTGTTTCGCATGGATTTGAAGCTAACTCGTTTGTTTTGCATGCTGTTGAAGCTGAATCATGTATATCACAAGTATTTGAAGCTATATCATATGTTTCGCATGGATTCGAAGATAACCCTTCTAATTCGCATTGATTTGAAGCTAAATCATGTGTTTCGCATGGATTCGAAGATAACCCTTCTAATTCGCATTGATTTGAAGCTAAATCATGTGTTTCGCATGGATTTGAAGCTAACTCGTTTGTTTCGCATGCAGTTGAAGCTGAATCATGTATATCACAAGTATTTGAAGCTAAACCATTTGTTTCGCATGGATTCGAAAAAAAGCCTTCTACTTCGCATTGATTTTAATGTAAATCATGTGTATCGCATGGATTTGATGCTAACTCGTTTGTTTCGCATGCTGTTGAAGCTAAGTCATGTATATCACAAGTATTTGAAGCTAAACTATTCGTTTCGCATGGATTCGAAGATATGCCTTCCACATAGCATTGATTTGAAGCTAAATCATGTGTTTCGCATGGATTTGAAGTTACCTCGTTTATTTCGCATGCAGTTGAAGTTAAATCATGTATATCGCAAGTATTTGCAGCTAAACCATTTGTTTCGCATGGATTCGATGATAATGCATCTACTTCGCATTGATTTGGAGCTAAATCATGTGTTTCGCATGAATTTGAATCTAACTCGTTTGTTTCGCATGCTGTTGAAACTAAATCATGTATATCACAAGTATTTGAAGCTATATCATATGTTCCGCTTGGATTCCAAAATAACCCTACTAATTCGCATTGATTTGAAGCTAAATCATGTGTTTCGCATGGATTTGAAGCTAACTCGTTTGTTTTGCATGCTGTTGAAGCTGAATCATGTATATCACAAGTATTTGAAGCTATATCATATGTTTCGCATGGATTCGAAGATAACCCTTCTAATTCGCATTGATTTGAAGCTAAATCATGTGTTCGCATGGATTTGAAGCTACCTCGTTTGTTTCGCATGCTGTTCAAGCTAAATCATGTATATCACAAGTATTTGAAGTTAAACCATTTGTTTCGCATGGATTCGATGATAATCCATCTACTTCGCATTGATTTGGAGCTAAATCATGTGTTCGCATGAATTTGAATCTAACTCGTTTGTTTCGCATGCTGTTGAAGCTAAATCATTTGTTTCGCATGGATTCGAAGATAAGCCTCCTACTTCGCATTGATTTGAAGCTAAATCATGTGTTCGCATGGATTTGAAGCTACCTCGTTTGTTTCGCATGCTGTTCAAGCTAAATCATGTATATCACAAGTATTTGAAGCTAAACCATTTGTTACGCATGGATTCGAAGATCAGCCTTCTACTTCGCATTGCTTAGATGCTAAATCATGTGTTTCGCATGGATTTGAAGTTAACTCGTTTGTTTCGCATGCTGTTGAAGCTAAATCATGTATATCACAAGTAATTGAAGCTATATCATATGTTTCGCATGGATTCGAATATAAACCTTCTAATTCGCATTGATTTAAAGCTAAATCATGTGTTTCGCATGGATTTGAAGCAAACTCGTTTGTTTCGCATGCAGTTGAAGCTAAATCATGTATATCACAGGTATTTGAAGCTAAACCATTTGTTTCGCATGGATTCGAAGATAAGCCTACCACTTCGCATTGATTTGAAACTAAATCATGTGTTTCGCATGGATTTGAATCGAACTCGTTTGTTTCGCATGCTGTTGAAGCTAAATCATGTGTATCACAAGTATTTGAAGTTAAACAATTTGTTTCGCATGGATTCGAAGGTAACCCATGTACTTCGCATTGATTTGAAGCTAAATCATGTGTTTGGCATGGTTTTAAATCGAACTCGTTTGCTTCGCATGCTGTTGAAGCTAAATCATGTATATCACAAGTATTTGAAGCTAAATTAATCGTTTCGCATGGATTCGAAGATAACCCTTCTAATTCGCATTGATTTGAAGCTAAATCATGTGTTTCGCATGCATTCGAAGATAAGCCTTCTACTTCGCATTTATTAGATGCTAAATCATGTGTGTCGCATGGATTTGAAGCTAACTCGTTTGTTTCGCATGCTGTTGAAGCTAAAGCGCGCATATCACAAGTATTTGAAGCTAAACCATTTGTTTCGCATGGATTCGAAGATAAGCCTTCCACTTCGCATTGATTTGAAGCTAAATCATGTGTTTCGCATGGATTTGAATCGAACTCGTTTGTTTCGCATGCTGTTGAAGCTAAATCAAGTGTAGCAGAAGTATTTGAAGCCAAACCATTTGCTTCGCATGGATTCGAAGATCAGCCTTCTACTTCGCATTGATTTGAAGTTAAATCATGTGTTCGCATGGATTTGAAGCTACCTCGTTTGTTTCGTATGCAGTTGAAGCTAAATCATGTATATCACAAGTATTTGAAGCTAAACTATTCGTTTCGCATGGATTCGAAGATAAGCCTTCCACTTCGCATTGATTTGAAGCTAAATCATGTGTTTCACATGGATTTGAAGTTAACTCGTTTGTTTCGCATGCAGTTGAAGCTAAATCATGTATATCACAAGTATTTGAAGCTAAACCATTTGCTTCGCATGGATTCGAAGATCTGCCTTCCACTTCGCATTTATTAGATGCTAAATCATGTGTTTCGCATGGATTTGAAGCTAACTCGTTTGTTTCGCATGCTGTTGAAGCTAAACCATGTATATCACAAGTATTTGAAGCTATATCATATGTTTCGCATGGATTCGAAGATAACCTTTCTAATTCGCATTGATTTGAAGCTAAATCATGTGTTTCGCATGGATTCGAAGATAACCCTTCTAATTCGCATTGATTTGAAGCTAAATCATGTGTTTCGCATGGATTTGAAGCTAACTCGTTTGTTTCGCATGCAGTTGAAGCTGAATCATGTATATCACAAGTATTTGAAGGTAAACTATTCGTTTCGCATGGATTCGAAAATAAGCCTTCCACTTCGCATTGATTTGAAGCTAAATCATGTGTTCGCATGGATTTGAAGCTAACTCGTTTGTTTCGCATGCTGTTGAAGCTAAGTCATGTATATCACAAGTATTTGAAGCTAAACCATTTGTTTCGCATGGATTCGAAAAAAAGCCTTCTACTTCGCATTGATTTTAATCTAAATCATGTGTATCGCATGGATTTGATGCTAACTCGTTTGTTTCGCATGCAGTTGAAGCTGAATCATGTATATCACAAGTATTTGAAGCTAAACTATTCGTTTCGCATGGATTCGAAGATATGCCTTCCACATAGCATTGATTTGAAGCTAAATCATGTGTTTCGCATGGATTTGAAGTTACCTCGTTTATTTCGCATGCAGTTGAAGTTAAATCATGTATATCGCAAGTATTTGCAGCTAAACCATTTGTTTCGCATGGATTCGATGATAATGCATCTACTTCGCATTGATTTGGAGCTAAATCATGTGTTTCGCATGAATTTGAATCTAACTCGTTTGTTTCGCATGCTGTTGAAACTAAATCATGTATATCACAAGTATTTGAAGCTATATCATATGTTCCGCTTGGATTCCAAAATAACCCTACTAATTCGCATTGATTTGAAGCTAAATCATGTGTTTCGCATGGATTTGAAGCTAACTCGTTTGTTTTGCATGCTGTTGAAGCTGAATCATGTATATCACAAGTATTTGA
>NW_027477372.1:0-77979 GCF_051020955.1 Megalopta genalis | reverse complement strand
CTTCAAAATCCTCGCGATACACATGATTTAGCTTCAAATACTAGCGATATAAGTAATGTAGATTCAACTGCAGGCGAAACGAACGAGTTAGCTTCAAATCCATGAGAAACACATGATTCAGCTGCAAATCAATGCGATGTAGAAGGTTCAGCTTCAAATCGATGCGAAACACATGATTCAGCTGCAAATCAATGCGATGCAGAAGGTTTAGCTTGAAATCCATGCCAAACACATGATTTAGCTTCAAATCCATGGGATGTAGAAGGTTTAGCTTCAAATCCATGCGAATCAAATGGTTTAGCTTCAAATACTGGTGATATACGTTATTTAGATTTAACTGCATGCGCAACGAACGAGTTAGCTTCAAATCAATGCGAAACACATGATTTAGCAGCAAATCAATGCGATGAAGAAAGTTTAGCTTCAAATCCATGCGAAACAAATGATATAGCTTCAAACACTTGGGGTGTAAGTGATATAGCTTCAAATGAAGACTAATCAAACGAGTTAGCTTCAAAATCCACGCGATACACATGATTTAGCTTCAAATTCTAGCGATATAAGTAATGTAGATTCAACTGCAGGCGAAACGAACGAGTTAGCTTCAAATCCAGTCGAAACACATGATTTAGCTGCAAATCATTGCGATGTAGAAGGTTTAGCTTCAAATCCACGCGAAACATATGATTCAGCTGCAAATCAATGCGATGTAGAAGGTTTAGCTTCACATCCATGCGAAACACATTATTTAGCTGCAAATCAGTGCGAAGTAGAAGGCTCGGGTTCAAATCAATGCGATTCAAATGGTTCATCTTCAAATACTTGTGAAAGACATGATTTAGCTTCAACTGCATGCGATACACATGATTTAGCTTCAAATCAATGCGATGCAGAAGGTTTAGCTTCAAATCCATGAAAAACACGTGATTTAACTTCCAATTAATGCGAAGTAGAAGGCTTAGCTTCAAATCCATGCGAAACACATTATTTAGCTGCAAATCAGTGCGAAGTAGAAGGCTCGGGTTCAAACCAATGCGATTCAAATGGTGCATCTTCAAATACTTGTGAAAGACATGATTTAGCTTCAACTGCATGCGAAACACATGATTTTGCTTCAAATCAATGCGATGTAGAAGATTTAGCTTCAAATCCATGCAAAACACGTGATTTAACTTCCAATTAATGCGAAGTAGAAGGCTTAGCTTCAAATCCATGCGAATCAACTGGTTTAGTTTCAAATACTTGTGATATACGTTATTTAGATTGAACTGCATGCGCAACGAACGAGTTAGCTTCATATCCATGCGAAACACATGATTTAGCTGCAAATCAATGCGATGAAGAAGGTTTAGCTTCAAATCCACGCGAAACATATGATTTAGCTTCAAACACTTGGGGTATAAGTGATACAGCTTCAAATGCAGACTAATCAAACGAGTTAGCTTCAAAATCCACGCGATACACATGATTCAGCTTCAAATACTTGCGATATAAGTAATAGTTTCAAATGGAGGCGAAACGAACGAGTTAGCTTCAAAATCCACGCGATACACATGATTCAGCTTCAAATACTTGCGATATAAGTGATATAGTTTCAAATGGAGGCGAAACGAACGAGTTAGCTTCAAATCCATGCGAAACACATGATTTAGCTGAAAATCATTGCGATGTATAAGGTTTAGCTTCAAAACAATAAGAGGTAGAATGTTTAGCTTCAAATCAATAGAATGTAGAAGATTTAGCTTCAAATCAATGCGATGTAGAAGGATTAGCTTCAAATCCATACGGCACATATGATTTAGCTTCAAATACTTGCGATATAAGTGACATAGTTACAAATGGAGGCAAAACGAACGAGTTAGCTTCAAATCCATGCGAGACACATGACTTAGCTTCAAATCAATGCGATGTAGAAGGTTTAGCTTCAAATCCACGGGAAACATATGATTCAGCTGCAAATCAATGCGATGTAGAAGGTTTAGCTTCACATCCATGCGAAACACATTATTTAGCTGCAAATCAGTGCGAAGTAGAAGGCTCGGGTTCAAATCAATGCGATTCAAATGGTTCATCTTCAAATACTTGTGAAAGACATGATTTAGCTTCAACTGCATGCGAAACACATGATTTAGCTGCAAATCAATGCGATGAAGAAGGTTTCGCTTCAAATCCATGCGATACACAAGATTTAGCTTCAAATCAATGCGATGTAGAAGGTTCATCTTCAAATCCATGCGTCACATATGATTTAGCTTTAAATACTTGCGATATAAGTGATATAGCTTTAAAAGCTGGAGGAACAAACGAGGTGGCTTCAATTCCATGCGAAACAAATGATTTATCTTCAAATCAATGCGTAGTAGAAGGCGTTGCATCAAATCCATGCGAAACAAATGGTTTAGCTACAAATACTTGTGATATACATTATTCAGCTACAACTGCATGCGAAACAAACGAGTTAGCTTCAAATCCATGCGAAACACACGATTTAGCTTCAAATCAATGCGATGTAGAAGGTTTGGCTTCAAATCCAAGCGAAACACATGATTTAGCTCCAAACACTTGGGGTGTAAGTGATATAGCTTCAAATGAAGACTAATCAAACGAGTTAGCTTCAAAATCCACGCGATACACATGATTTAGCTACAAATCAATGCGATATAAGTGACATAGTTTCAAATGGAGGCGAAACGAACGAGTTAGCTTCAAATCCATGCGAGACACATGACTTAGCTTCAAATCAATGCGATGTAGAAGGTTTAGCTTCAAATCCACGCGAAACATATGATTTAGCTTCAAACACTTGGGGTATAAGTAATATAGCTTCAAATGCAGACTAATCAAACGAGTTAGCTTCAAAATCCAAGCGATACACATGATTTAGCTTCAAATCAATGTGATGTAGAAGGCTTAGCTTCAAATCCATGCGATACACATGAATAAGTTTCGAATCAATGCGATGTAGATGGTTTGCTTCAAATTCATGCGACACACAAGATTTAGCTTCAAATCAATGCGATGTAGTAGGTTCAGTTTCAAATCCATGCGATATAAGTGATATAGCTTCAAAAGTAGGGGGAACAAACGAGGTAGCTTCAAATCGATGCGAAACAAATGGTTTAGCTACAAATACTTGTGATATAAATTATTTAGCTACAGCTGCATGCGAAGCTAACGAGTTAGCTTCAAATCTATGCGAAACACACGATTTATCTTCAAATCAATGCGATGTAGAAGGTTTAGCTTCAAATCCATGTGAATCAAATGGTTTAGCTTCAAATACTTGTGATATACGATATTTAGATTGAACTGCATGCGCAATGAACGAGTTAGCTTCAAATCCATGCGAAACACATGATTTAGCTGCAAATCATAGCGATGTAGAAGGTTTAGCTTCAAATCCATGCGAAAAAAATGATTTAGCATCTGATAATGGCGATATAATTGATATAGCTTCAAATGCAGGGGAAACAAACGTGTTAGCTTCTAATCCATGCAAATCACACGAATAAGCTTCAAATCAATGCGATGTAGAAGGTTTAGCTTCTAATCCATTCGAAGCAAATGGTTTAGGTACAAATACTTGTGATATACGTTATTTAGATTTAACTGCATGCGCAACGAACGAATTAGCTTCAAATCCATGCGATGTAGAGGATTTAGCGTAAAATCCAAGCGAAAAACATAATTTAGCTTCAAATCAATGCGATGTAGAAGATTTAGCTTCAAATCCATGCGAAACACATCATTTAGCTTCAAATCGACTCGAAGTACAAGGCTTAGATTAAAATCCATGCGAAACAAATGGTTTAGCTACATATACTTGTGATATACGTAATTTAGATTTAACTGCATGCGCAACGAACGAGTTAGCTTCAAATCCATACAAAACACATGATTTAGCTGCAAATCAATGCGATGTAGTAGGTTTAGTTTCAAATCCATGGGAAACAAATGATTTAGCGTCAGATACTTGCGATATAAGTGATATAGCTTCAAATGCAGGCGAATCGAACGAGTTAGCTTCAAATCCATGCGAAACACATGATTCAGCTGCAAATCAATGCGATGTAGAAGGTTCAGCTTCAAATCGATGCGAAAAACATGACTCAGCAGCAAATCAATGCGATGTAGAAGGTTTAGCTTCAAATCATGCGAAACACATGATTTAGCTTCAAATACTTGCGATATAAGTGATCTAACTTCAAATACAGGCGAATCGAACGAGTTAGCTTCAAATCCATGCGAAACACATGATTCTGCTGCAAATCAATGCGATGTAGAAGGTTCAGCTTCAAATCCATGCCAAACACATGATTCAGCTGCAAATCAATGCGATGTAGAAGGTTTAGCTTCAAACCCATGCGAAACAAATGATATAGCTTCAAACACTTGGGGTGTAAGTGATATAGCTTCAAATGAAGACTCATCAAAGGAGTTAGCTTCAAAATCCTCGCGATACACATGATTTAGCTTCAAATACTAGCGATATAAGTAATGTAGATTCAACTGCAGGCGAAACGAACGAGTTAGCTTCAAATCCATGAGAAACACATGATTCAGCTGCAAATCAATGCGATGTAGAAGGTTCAGCTTCAAATCGATGCGAAACACATGATTCAGCTGCAAATCAATGCGATGCAGAAGGTTTAGCTTGAAATCCATGCCAAACACATGATTTAGCTTCAAATCCATGGGATGTAGAAGGTTTAGCTTCAAATCCATGCGAATCAAATGGTTTAGCTTCAAATACTGGTGATATACGTTATTTAGATTTAACTGCATGCGCAACGAACGAGTTAGCTTCAAATCAATGCGAAACACATGATTTAGCAGCAAATCAATGCGATGAAGAAAGTTTAGCTTCAAATCCATGCGAAACAAATGATATAGCTTCAAACACTTGGGGTGTAAGTGATATAGCTTCAAATGAAGACTAATCAAACGAGTTAGCTTCAAAATCCACGCGATACACATGATTTAGCTTCAAATTCTAGCGATATAAGTAATGTAGATTCAACTGCAGGCGAAACGAACGAGTTAGCTTCAAATCCAGTCGAAACACATGATTTAGCTGCAAATCATTGCGATGTAGAAGGTTTAGCTTCAAATCCACGCGAAACATATGATTCAGCTGCAAATCAATGCGATGTAGAAGGTTTAGCTTCACATCCATGCGAAACACATTATTTAGCTGCAAATCAGTGCGAAGTAGAAGGCTCGGGTTCAAATCAATGCGATTCAAATGGTTCATCTTCAAATACTTGTGAAAGACATGATTTAGCTTCAACTGCATGCGATACACATGATTTAGCTTCAAATCAATGCGATGCAGAAGGTTTAGCTTCAAATCCATGAAAAACACGTGATTTAACTTCCAATTAATGCGAAGTAGAAGGCTTAGCTTCAAATCCATGCGAAACACATTATTTAGCTGCAAATCAGTGCGAAGTAGAAGGCTCGGGTTCAAACCAATGCGATTCAAATGGTGCATCTTCAAATACTTGTGAAAGACATGATTTAGCTTCAACTGCATGCGAAACACATGATTTTGCTTCAAATCAATGCGATGTAGAAGATTTAGCTTCAAATCCATGCAAAACACGTGATTTAACTTCCAATTAATGCGAAGTAGAAGGCTTAGCTTCAAATCCATGCGAATCAACTGGTTTAGTTTCAAATACTTGTGATATACGTTATTTAGATTGAACTGCATGCGCAACGAACGAGTTAGCTTCATATCCATGCGAAACACATGATTTAGCTGCAAATCAATGCGATGAAGAAGGTTTAGCTTCAAATCCACGCGAAACATATGATTTAGCTTCAAACACTTGGGGTATAAGTGATACAGCTTCAAATGCAGACTAATCAAACGAGTTAGCTTCAAAATCCACGCGATACACATGATTCAGCTTCAAATACTTGCGATATAAGTAATAGTTTCAAATGGAGGCGAAACGAACGAGTTAGCTTCAAAATCCACGCGATACACATGATTCAGCTTCAAATACTTGCGATATAAGTGATATAGTTTCAAATGGAGGCGAAACGAACGAGTTAGCTTCAAATCCATGCGAAACACATGATTTAGCTGAAAATCATTGCGATGTATAAGGTTTAGCTTCAAAACAATAAGAGGTAGAATGTTTAGCTTCAAATCAATAGAATGTAGAAGATTTAGCTTCAAATCAATGCGATGTAGAAGGATTAGCTTCAAATCCATACGGCACATATGATTTAGCTTCAAATACTTGCGATATAAGTGACATAGTTACAAATGGAGGCAAAACGAACGAGTTAGCTTCAAATCCATGCGAGACACATGACTTAGCTTCAAATCAATGCGATGTAGAAGGTTTAGCTTCAAATCCACGGGAAACATATGATTCAGCTGCAAATCAATGCGATGTAGAAGGTTTAGCTTCACATCCATGCGAAACACATTATTTAGCTGCAAATCAGTGCGAAGTAGAAGGCTCGGGTTCAAATCAATGCGATTCAAATGGTTCATCTTCAAATACTTGTGAAAGACATGATTTAGCTTCAACTGCATGCGAAACACATGATTTAGCTGCAAATCAATGCGATGAAGAAGGTTTCGCTTCAAATCCATGCGATACACAAGATTTAGCTTCAAATCAATGCGATGTAGAAGGTTCATCTTCAAATCCATGCGTCACATATGATTTAGCTTTAAATACTTGCGATATAAGTGATATAGCTTTAAAAGCTGGAGGAACAAACGAGGTGGCTTCAATTCCATGCGAAACAAATGATTTATCTTCAAATCAATGCGTAGTAGAAGGCGTTGCATCAAATCCATGCGAAACAAATGGTTTAGCTACAAATACTTGTGATATACATTATTCAGCTACAACTGCATGCGAAACAAACGAGTTAGCTTCAAATCCATGCGAAACACACGATTTAGCTTCAAATCAATGCGATGTAGAAGGTTTGGCTTCAAATCCAAGCGAAACACATGATTTAGCTCCAAACACTTGGGGTGTAAGTGATATAGCTTCAAATGAAGACTAATCAAACGAGTTAGCTTCAAAATCCACGCGATACACATGATTTAGCTACAAATCAATGCGATATAAGTGACATAGTTTCAAATGGAGGCGAAACGAACGAGTTAGCTTCAAATCCATGCGAGACACATGACTTAGCTTCAAATCAATGCGATGTAGAAGGTTTAGCTTCAAATCCACGCGAAACATATGATTTAGCTTCAAACACTTGGGGTATAAGTAATATAGCTTCAAATGCAGACTAATCAAACGAGTTAGCTTCAAAATCCAAGCGATACACATGATTTAGCTTCAAATCAATGTGATGTAGAAGGCTTAGCTTCAAATCCATGCGATACACATGAATAAGTTTCGAATCAATGCGATGTAGATGGTTTGCTTCAAATTCATGCGACACACAAGATTTAGCTTCAAATCAATGCGATGTAGTAGGTTCAGTTTCAAATCCATGCGATATAAGTGATATAGCTTCAAAAGTAGGGGGAACAAACGAGGTAGCTTCAAATCGATGCGAAACAAATGGTTTAGCTACAAATACTTGTGATATAAATTATTTAGCTACAGCTGCATGCGAAGCTAACGAGTTAGCTTCAAATCTATGCGAAACACACGATTTATCTTCAAATCAATGCGATGTAGAAGGTTTAGCTTCAAATCCATGTGAATCAAATGGTTTAGCTTCAAATACTTGTGATATACGATATTTAGATTGAACTGCATGCGCAATGAACGAGTTAGCTTCAAATCCATGCGAAACACATGATTTAGCTGCAAATCATAGCGATGTAGAAGGTTTAGCTTCAAATCCATGCGAAAAAAATGATTTAGCATCTGATAATGGCGATATAATTGATATAGCTTCAAATGCAGGGGAAACAAACGTGTTAGCTTCTAATCCATGCAAATCACACGAATAAGCTTCAAATCAATGCGATGTAGAAGGTTTAGCTTCTAATCCATTCGAAGCAAATGGTTTAGGTACAAATACTTGTGATATACGTTATTTAGATTTAACTGCATGCGCAACGAACGAATTAGCTTCAAATCCATGCGATGTAGAGGATTTAGCGTAAAATCCAAGCGAAAAACATAATTTAGCTTCAAATCAATGCGATGTAGAAGATTTAGCTTCAAATCCATGCGAAACACATCATTTAGCTTCAAATCGACTCGAAGTACAAGGCTTAGATTAAAATCCATGCGAAACAAATGGTTTAGCTACATATACTTGTGATATACGTAATTTAGATTTAACTGCATGCGCAACGAACGAGTTAGCTTCAAATCCATACAAAACACATGATTTAGCTGCAAATCAATGCGATGTAGTAGGTTTAGTTTCAAATCCATGGGAAACAAATGATTTAGCGTCAGATACTTGCGATATAAGTGATATAGCTTCAAATGCAGGCGAATCGAACGAGTTAGCTTCAAATCCATGCGAAACACATGATTCAGCTGCAAATCAATGCGATGTAGAAGGTTCAGCTTCAAATCGATGCGAAAAACATGACTCAGCAGCAAATCAATGCGATGTAGAAGGTTTAGCTTCAAATCATGCGAAACACATGATTTAGCTTCAAATACTTGCGATATAAGTGATCTAACTTCAAATACAGGCGAATCGAACGAGTTAGCTTCAAATCCATGCGAAACACATGATTCTGCTGCAAATCAATGCGATGTAGAAGGTTCAGCTTCAAATCCATGCCAAACACATGATTCAGCTGCAAATCAATGCGATGTAGAAGGTTTAGCTTCAAACCCATGCGAAACAAATGATATAGCTTCAAACACTTGGGGTGTAAGTGATATAGCTTCAAATGAAGACTCATCAAAGGAGTTAGCTTCAAAATCCTCGCGATACACATGATTTAGCTTCAAATACTAGCGATATAAGTAATGTAGATTCAACTGCAGGCGAAACGAACGAGTTAGCTTCAAATCCATGAGAAACACATGATTCAGCTGCAAATCAATGCGATGTAGAAGGTTCAGCTTCAAATCGATGCGAAACACATGATTCAGCTGCAAATCAATGCGATGCAGAAGGTTTAGCTTGAAATCCATGCCAAACACATGATTTAGCTTCAAATCCATGGGATGTAGAAGGTTTAGCTTCAAATCCATGCGAATCAAATGGTTTAGCTTCAAATACTGGTGATATACGTTATTTAGATTTAACTGCATGCGCAACGAACGAGTTAGCTTCAAATCAATGCGAAACACATGATTTAGCAGCAAATCAATGCGATGAAGAAAGTTTAGCTTCAAATCCATGCGAAACAAATGATATAGCTTCAAACACTTGGGGTGTAAGTGATATAGCTTCAAATGAAGACTAATCAAACGAGTTAGCTTCAAAATCCACGCGATA
The DNA here is from genome assembly GCF_051020955.1 of Megalopta genalis. Taxonomy (NCBI): domain Eukaryota; kingdom Metazoa; phylum Arthropoda; class Insecta; order Hymenoptera; family Halictidae; genus Megalopta; species Megalopta genalis. The sequence goes on along the minus strand of NW_027477372.1, from coordinate 68,565 downwards.
CACATGATTTAGCTTCAAATTCTAGCGATATAAGTAATGTAGATTCAACTGCAGGCGAAACGAACGAGTTAGCTTCAAATCCAGTCGAAACACATGATTTAGCTGCAAATCATTGCGATGTAGAAGGTTTAGCTTCAAATCCACGCGAAACATATGATTCAGCTGCAAATCAATGCGATGTAGAAGGTTTAGCTTCACATCCATGCGAAACACATTATTTAGCTGCAAATCAGTGCGAAGTAGAAGGCTCGGGTTCAAATCAATGCGATTCAAATGGTTCATCTTCAAATACTTGTGAAAGACATGATTTAGCTTCAACTGCATGCAAAACACATGATTTAGCTTCAAATCAATGCGATGTAGAAGGTTTAGCTTCAAATCCATGCAAAACAAATGATATAGCTTCAAACACTTGGGGTGTAAGTGATATAGCTTCAAATGAAGATTAATCAAACGAGTTGGCTTCAAAATCCACGCGATACACATGATTTAGCTTCAAATACTAGCGATATAAGTAATGTAGATTCAACTGCAGGCAAAACGAACGAGTTAGCTTCAAATCCATGCGAAACACATGATTTAGCTGAAAATCATTGCGATGTATAAGGTTTAGCTTCAAAACAATAAGAGGTAGAATGTTTAGCTTCAAATCAATAGAATGTAGAAGATTTAGCTTCAAATCAATGCGATGTAGAAGGATTAGCTTCAAATCCATGCGGCACATATGATTTAGCTTCAAATACTTGCGATATAAGTGACATAGTTACAAATGGAGGCAAAACGAACGAGTTAGCTTCAAATCCATGCGAGACACATGACTTAGCTTCAAATCAATGCGATGTAGAAGGTTTAGCTTCAAATCCACGGGAAACATATGATTCAGCTGCAAATCAATGCGATGTAGAAGGTTTAGCTTCACATCCATGCGAAACACATTATTTAGCTGCAAATCAGTGCGAAGTAGAAGGCTCGGGTTCAAATCAATGCGATTCAAATGGTTCATCTTCAAATACTTGTGAAAGACATGATTTAGCTTCAACTGCATGCGAAACACATGATTTAGCTGCAAATCAATGCGATGAAGAAGGTTTCGCTTCAAATCCATGCGATACACAAGATTTAGCTTCAAATCAATGCGATGTAGAAGGTTCATCTTCAAATCCATGCGTCACATATGATTTAGCTTTAAATACTTGCGATATAAGTGATATAGCTTTAAAAGCTGGAGGAACAAACGAGGTGGCTTCAATTCCATGCGAAACAAATGATTTATCTTCAAATCAATGCGTAGTAGAAGGCGTTGCATCAAATCCATGCGAAACAAATGGTTTAGCTACAAATACTTGTGATATACATTATTCAGCTACAACTGCATGCGAAACAAACGAGTTAGCTTCAAATCCATGCGAAACACACGATTTAGCTTCAAATCAATGCGATGTAGAAGGTTTGGCTTCAAATCCAAGCGAAACACATGATTTAGCTTCAAACACTTGGGGTGTAAGTGATATAGCTTCAAATGAAGACTAATCAAACGAGTTAGCTTCAAAATCCACGCGATACACATGATTTAGCTACAAATCAATGCGATATAAGTGACATAGTTTCAAATGGAGGCGAAACGAACGAGTTAGCTTCAAATCCATGCGAGACACATGACTTAGCTTCAAATCAATGCGATGTAGAAGGTTTAGCTTCAAATCCACGCGAAACATATGATTTAGCTTCAAACACTTGGGGTATAAGTAATATAGCTTCAAATGCAGACTAATCAAACGAGTTAGCTTCAAAATCCAAGCGATACACATGATTTAGCTTCATATCAATGTGATGTAGAAGGCTTAGCTTCAAATCCATGCGATACACATGATTAAGTTTCGAATCAATGCGATGTAGATGGTTTGCTTCAAATTCATGCGACACACAAGATTTAGCTTCAAATCAATGCGATGTAGTAGGTTCAGCTTCAAATCCATGCGATATAAGTGATATAGCTTCAAAAGTAGGGGGAACAAACGAGGTAGCTTCAAATCCATGCGAAACAAATGGTTTAGCTACAAATACTTGTGATATAAATTATTTAGCTACAGCTGCATGCGAAGCTAACGAGTTAGCTTCAAATCTATGCGAAACATACGATTTATCTTCAAATCAATGCGATGTAGAAGGTTTAGCTTCAAATCCATGTGAATCAAATGGTTTAGCTTCAAATACTTGTGATATACGATATTTAGATTGAACTGCATGCGCAATGAACGAGTTAGCTTCAAATCCATGCGAAACACATGATTTAGCTGCAAATCAATGCGATGAAGAAGGTTTAGCTTCAAATCCATGCGAAACAAATGATATAGCTTCAAACACTTGGGGTGTAAGTGATATAGCTTCAAATGAAGACTAATCAAACGTGTTAGCTTCAAAATCCACGCGATACACATGATTTAGATTCAAACACTAGCGATATAAGTAATGTACATTCAACTGCAGACGAAACGAACGAGTTAGCTTCAAATCCATGCGAAACACATGATTTAGCTGCAAATCATTGCGATGTAGAAGGTTTAGCTTCAAAACAATAAGAGGTAGAAGGTTTAGCTTCAAATCAATAGATTGTAGAAGATTTAGCTTCAAATCAATGCGATGTAGAAGGTTTAGCTTCAAATCCATACGAAACACTTGATTTAGCTTCAAATCAATTCGAAGGAAAAGGTTTAGAATCAAATCCATGCGAAACAAATGATATAGCTTCAAATCAATGCGATGTAGAAGGTTTAGTTTCAAATCCATGCGATACACAAGATTTAGCTTCAAATCAATGCGATGTAGTAGGTTCAGCTTCAAATTCATGCGGCACATATGATTTAGCTTCAAATACTTGCGATATAAGTGACATTGTTTCAAATGGCGGCGAAACGAACGAGTTAGCTTCAAATCCATGCGAGACACATGATTTAGCTGCAAATCAATGCGATGAAGAAGGTTTAGCTTCAAATCCATGCGAAACAAATGATATAGCTTCAAACAATTGAGGTGTAAGTGATATAGCTTCAAATGAAGACTAATCAAAGGAGTTAGCTTCAAAATCATCGCGATACACATGATTTAGCTTCAAATACTAGCGATATAAGTAATGTAGATTCAACTGCAGGCGAAACGAATGAGTTAGCTTCAAATCCATTCGAAACTCATGATTTAGCAGCAAATCAATGTGATGTAGAAGGTTTAGTTTCAAATCCATGCGGTACACAAGATTTAGCTTCAAATCAATGCGATGTAGAAGGTTCATCTTCAAATCCATGCGACACATATGATTTAGCTTCAAATACTTGCGATATAAGTGATATAGCTTTAAAAGCTGGAGGAACAAACGAGGCGGCTTCAATTCCATGCGAAACGAATGATTTATCTTCAAGTCAATGCGAAGTAGATGGCTTAGCTTCAAATCCATGCGAAACAAATGGTTTAGCTACAAATACTTGTGATATACATTATTTAGCTACAACTGCATGCGAAACAAACGAGTTAGCTTCAAATCCATGCGAAACACATGATTTAGCTTCAAATCAATGCGATGTATAAGGTTTAGCTTCAATTCCATGCGAAACACATGATTTAGCTGCAAATCAATGCGATGTAGTAGGTTTAGCTTCAAATCCATGCGATACACTAGATTTAGCTTCAAATCAATGCGATGTAGAAGGTTCAGCTTCAAATACATACGACACATATGATTTAGCTTGAAATCAATGCGATGTATAAGGTTTAGCTTCAAATCATACGAAAAAAATGATTTAGCTACAAACACTTGGGGTATAAATGATATAGCTTCAAAAGCTGGAGGAACAAACGAGGTAGCTTCAATTCCATTCGAAACAAATGATTTAGATTCAAATCAATGCGAAACAAATGGTTTAGCTACAAATACTTGTGATATACATTATTTAGCTACAACTCCATGCGAAACAAACGAGTTAGCTTCAAATCCATGCGAAACACATGATGTAGCTTCAAATTAATGCGATGTATAAGGTTTAGCTTCAAATCCATGCGAAAGACATGGTTTAGCTTCAAATCAGTGCGTTCTAGGAGGCTTAGCATCAAAACCCATGCGAAACAAACGAGTTAGCTTCAAATCCATGCGAAACACATGATTTATCTTCAAATAAATACGAAGTAGAAGGCTTAGCTTCAAATTCATGCGAAACGAAAGATTCAGCTTCAAATACTTGCGATATAAGTGATATAGCTTCAAATACAGGCGAAACGAACGAGTTAGCTTCAAATCCATGCGAGACACATGATTTAGCTGCAAATCAATGCGATGAAGAAGGTTTAGCTTCAAATCCATGCGAAACAAATGATATAGCTTCAAACAATTGAGGTGTAAGTGATATAGCTTCAAATGAAGACTAATCAAAGGAGTTAGCTTCAAAATCATCGCGATACACATGATTTAGCTTCAAATACTAGCGATATAAGTAATGTAGATTCAACTGCAGGCGAAACGAATGAGTTAGCTTCAAATCCATTCGAAACTCATGATTTAGCAGCAAATCAATGTGATGTAGAAGGTTTAGTTTCAAATCCATGCGGTACACAAGATTTAGCTTCAAATCAATGCGATGTAGAAGGTTCATCTTCAAATCCATGCGACACATATGATTTAGCTTCAAATACTTGCGATATAAGTGATATAGCTTTAAAAGCTGGAGGAACAAACGAGGCGGCTTCAATTCCATGCGAAACGAATGATTTATCTTCAAGTCAATGCGAAGTAGATGGCTTAGCTTCAAATCCATGCGAAACAAATGGTTTAGCTACAAATACTTGTGATATACATTATTTAGCTACAACTGCATGCGAAACAAACGAGTTAGCTTCAAATCCATGCGAAACACATGATTTAGCTTCAAATCAATGCGATGTATAAGGTTTAGCTTCAATTCCATGCGAAACACATGATTTAGCTGCAAATCAATGCGATGTAGTAGGTTTAGCTTCAAATCCATGCGATACACTAGATTTAGCTTCAAATCAATGCGATGTAGAAGGTTCAGCTTCAAATACATACGACACATATGATTTAGCTTGAAATCAATGCGATGTATAAGGTTTAGCTTCAAATCATACGAAAAAAATGATTTAGCTACAAACACTTGGGGTATAAATGATATAGCTTCAAAAGCTGGAGGAACAAACGAGGTAGCTTCAATTCCATTCGAAACAAATGATTTAGCTTCAAATCAATGCGAAACAAATGGTTTAGCTACAAATACTTGTGATATACATTATTTAGCTACAACTCCATGCGAAACAAACGAGTTAGCTTCAAATCCATGCGAAACACATGATGTAGCTTCAAATTAATGCGATGTATAAGGTTTAGCTTCAAATCCATGCGAAAGACATGGTTTAGCTTCAAATCAGTGCGTTCTAGGAGGCTTAGCATCAAAACCCATGCGAAACAAACGAGTTAGCTTCAAATCCATGCGAAACACATGATTTATCTTCAAATAAATACGAAGTAGAAGGCTTAGCTTCAAATTCATGCGAAACGAAAGATTCAGCTTCAAATACTTGCGATATAAGTGATATAGCTTCAAATACAGGCGAAACGAACGAGGTAGCTTCAATTCCATGCGAAACAAATGGTTTAGCTGCAAATCAATACGAAGTAGAAGGTTTAGCTTCAAATCCATGCGAAACAAATGGTTTAGCTATAAATACTTGTGATATACATTATTTAGCTACAACTGCATGCGAAACGAACGAGTTAGTTTCAAATCCATGCGAAACACATAATTCAGCTGCAAATCAATGCGATGTAGAAGGTTTAGCTTCAAATCCATGCGAAACACATAATTCAGCTGCAAATCAATGCGATGTAGAAGGTTCAGCTTCAAATCCATGCGGCACATATGATTTAGCTTCAAATATTTGCGATATAAGTGATATAGCTTCAAATACTGTAGGAACAAACGAGGTAACTTCAATTCCATGCGAGACACTTGATTTAGCTTCAAATCAATGCGATGTAGAAGGTTTAGCTTCAAATCCATACGAAACACATGATTTAGCTTCAAATAAATTCGAAGAACAAGGCTTAGATTCAAATACATGCGAAACAAATGATTTAGCTTCAAATGAATGCGAAGTAGAAGGCTTAGCTTCAAATCTATGCGAAACACACGATTTATCTTCAAATCAATGCGATGTAGAAGGTTTAGCTTCAAATCCATGCGATACAAAAGATTTAGCTTCAAATCAATGCGATGTAGTAGGTTCAGCTTCAAATCCATGCGGCACATATGATTTAGCTTCAAATAGTTGGGATATAAGTGATATAGTTTCAAATGGAGGCGATACGAACGAGTTAGCTTCAAATCCATACGACACATATGATTTAGCTTCTAATACTTGCGATATAAGTGATATAGCTTCAAAAGCTGAAGGAACAAGCGAGGTAGCTTCAATTCCATGCGAGACACATGATTTAGCTTCAAATCAATGCGATGTAGAACGATTATCTTCAAATCCATACGAAACACACGATTTAGCTTCAAATCAATTCGAAGGACAAGGCTTAGATTCAAACCCATGCGAAACAAATGATTTAGTTTCAAACGAATGCGAAGTAGAAGGCTTAGCTTCAAATACATGCAAAACAAATGGTTTAGCTACAAATACTTGTGATATACATTATTTAGCTACAACTGCATGCGAAACGAACGAGTTAGCTTCAAATCCATGAGATACACATGATTTAGCTTCAAATCAATGCGATGTAGAAGGTTCTGCTTCAAATCCATACGACACATATGATTTAGCTTCAAATACTTGCGATATAAGTGATATAGCTTCAAATGCAGGCGAATCGAACGAGTTAGCTTCAAATCCATGCGAAACACATGATTCAGCTGCAAATCAATGCGATGTAGAAGGTTCAGCTTCAAATCGATGCGAAAAACATGACTCAGCAGCAAATCAATGCGATGTAGAAGGTTTAGCTTCAAATCATGCGAAACACATGATTTAGCTTCAAATACTTGCGATATAAGTGATCTAGCTTCAAATACAGGCGAATCGAACGAGTTAGCTTCAAATCCATGCGAAACACATGATTCAGCTGCAAATCAATGCGATGTAGAAGGTTCAGCTTCAAATCGATGCGAAACACATGATTCAGCAGCAAATCAATGCGATGTAGAAGGTTTAGCTTCAAATCATGCGAAACACATGATTTAGCTTCAAATACTTGCGATATAAGTGATCTAGCATAAAATACAGGCGAATCGAACGAGTTAGCTTCAAATCCATGCGAAACACATGATTCAGCTGCAAATCAATGCGATGTAGAAGGTTCAGCTTCAAATCCATGCGATACACTAGATTTAGCTTCAAATCAATGCGATGTAGAAGGTTCTCCTTCAAATCCATACGACACATATGATTTAGCTTCTAATACTTGCGATATAAGTGATATAGCTTCAAAAGCTGGAGGAACAAGCGAGGTAGCTTCAATTCCATGCAAGACACATAATTTAGCTTCAAATCAATGCGCTGTAGAACGATTATCTTCAAATCCATACGAAACACACGATTTAGCTTCAAATGAATTCGAAGGACAAGGCTTAGATTCAAACCCATGCGAAACAAATGATTTAGCTTCAAATGAATGCGAAGTAGAAGGCTTATCTTCAAATTCATGCAAAACAAATGGTTTAGCTACAAATACTTGTGATATACATTATTTAGCTACAACTGCATGCGAAACGAACGAGTTAGCTTCAAATCAATGGGATACACATGATTTCGCTTCAAACCAATGCGATGTAGAAGGTTTAGCTTCAAATCCATGCGATACACAAGACTTTGCTTCAAATCAATGCGATGTAGTAGGTTCAGCTTCAAATCCATGCGACACATATGATTTAGCTTCAAATATTTGCGATATAAGTGATATAGCTTCAAATACTGTAGGAACAAACGAGGTAACTTCAATTCCAGGCGAGACACTTGATTTAGCTTCAAATCAATGCGATGTAGAAGGTTTAGCTTCAAATCCATACGAAACACATGATTTAGCTTCAAATAAATTCGAAGGACAAGGCTTAGATTCAAATACATGCGAAACAAATGATTTAGCTTCAAATGAATGCGAAGTAGAAGGCTTAGCTTCAAATCTATGCGAAACACACGATTTATCTTCAAATCAATGCGATGTAGAAGGTTTAGCTTCAAATCCATGCGATACAAAAGATTTAGCTTCAAATCAATGCGATGTAGTAGGTTCAGCTTCAAATCCATGCGGCACATATGATTTAGCTTCAAATATTTGCGATATAAGTGATATAGCTTCAAATACTGTAGGAACAAACGAGGTAACTTCAATTCCATGCGAGACACTTGATTTAGCTTCAAATCAATGCGATGTAGAAGGTTTAGCTTCAAATCCATACGAAACACATGATTTAGCTTCAAATAAATTCGAAGGACAAGGCTTAGATTCAAATACATGCGAAACAAATGATATAGCTTCAAATGAATGCGAAGTAGAAGGCTTAGCTTCAAATCTATGCGAAACACACGATTTATCTTCAAATCAATGCGATGTAGAAGGTTTAGCTTCAAATCCATGCGATACAAAAGATTTAGCTTCAAATCAATGCGATGTAGTAGGTTCAGCTTCAAATCCATGCGGCACATATGATTTAGCTTCAAATAGTTGGGATATAAGTGATATAGTTTCAAATGGAGGCGATACGAACGAGTTAGCTTCAAATCCATACGACACATATGATTTAGCTTCTAATACTTGCGATATAAGTGATATAGCTTCAAAAGCTGAAGGAACAAGCGGGTTAGCTTCAATTCCATGCGAGACACATGATTTAGCTTCAAATCAATGCGATGTAGAACGATTATCTTCAAATCCATACGAAACACACGATTTAGCTTCAAATCAATTCGAAGGACAAGGCTTAGATTCAAACCCATGCGAAACAAATGATTTAGTTTCAAATGAATGCGAAGTAGAAGGCTTAGCTTCAAATACATGCAAAACAAATGGTTTAGCTACAAATACTTGTGATATACATTATTTAGCTACAACTGCATGCGAAACGAACGAGTTAGCTTCAAATCCATGAGATACACATGATTTAGCTTCAAATCAATGCGATGTAGAAGGTTCTGCTTCAAATCCATACGACACATATGATTTAGCTTCAAATACTTGCGATATAACTGATATAGCTTCAAATGCAGGCGAATCGAACGAGTTAGCTTCAAATCCATGCGAAACACATGATTCAGCTGCAAATCAATGCGATGTAGAAGGTTCAGCTTCAAATCGATGCGAAAAACATGACTCAGCAGCAAATCAATGCGATGTAGAAGGTTTAGCTTCAAATCATGCGAAACACATGATTTAGCTTCAAATACTTGCGATATAAGTGATCTAGCTTCAAATACAGGCGAATCGAACGAGTTAGCTTCAAATCCATGCGAAACACATGAATCAGCTGCAAATCAATGCGATGTAGAAGGTTCAGCTTCAAATCGATGCGAAACACATGATTCAGCAGCAAATCAATGCGATGTAGAAGGTTTAGCTTCAAATCATGCGAAACACATGATTTAGCTTCAAATACTTGCGATATAAGGGATCCAGATTAAAATACAGGCGAATCGAACGAGTTAGCTTCAAATCCATGCGAAACACATGATTCAGCTGCAAATCAATGCGATGTAGAAGGTTCAGCTTCAAATCCATGCCAAACACATGATTCAGCTGCAAATCAATGCGATGTAGAAGGTTTAGCTTCAAATCCATGCGAAACAAATGATATAGCTTCAAACACTTGGGGTGTAAGTGATATAGCTTCAAATGAAGACTCATCAAAGGAGTTAGCTTCAAAATCCTCGCGATACACATGATTTAGCTTCAAATACTAGCGATATAAGTAATGTAGATTCAACTGCAGGCGAAACGAACGAGTTAGCTTCAAATCCATGAGAAACACATGATTCAGCTGCAAATCAATGCGATGTAGAAGGTTCAGCTTCAAATCGATGCGAAACACATGATTCAGCTGCAAATCAATGCGATGTAGAAGGTTTAGCTTCAAATCATGCGAAACAGATGATTTTGCTTCAAATACTTGCGATATAAGTGATCTAGCTTCAAATACAGGCGAATCGAACGAGTTAGCTTCAAATCCATGCAAAACACATGATTCAGCTGCAAATCAATGCGATGTAGATGGTTTGCTTCAAATCCATGCGATACACAAGACTTAGCTTCAAATCAATGTGATGTAGCAGGTTCAGCTTCAAATCCATGCGATATAAGTGATATAGCTTCAAAAGCAGGAGGAACAAACGAGGTAGCTTCAATTCCATGCGAAACAAGTGATTTAGCTTCAAATCAATGCGTAGTAGAAGGCGTTGCTTCAAATCCATGCGAAACAAATGGTTTAGCTACAAATACTTGTGATATACATTATTCAGCTACAACTGCATGCGAAACAAACGAGTTAGCTTCAAATCCATGCGAAACACATGATTCAGCTGCAAATCAATGCGATGCAGAAGGTTTAGCTTGAAATCCATGCCAAACACATGATTTAGCTTCAAATCGATGGGATGTAGAAGGTTTAGCTTCAAATCCATGCGAATCAAATGGTTTAGCTTCAAATACTGGTGATATACGTTATTTAGATTTAACTGCATGCGCAACGAACGAGTTAGCTTCAAATCAATGCGAAACACATGATTTAGCAGCAAATCAATGCGATGAAGAAAGTTTAGCTTCAAATCCATGCGAAACAAATGATATAGCTTCAAACACTTGGGGTGTAAGTGATATAGCTTCAAATGAAGACTAATCAAACGAGTTAGCTTCAAAATCCACGCGATACACATGATTTAGCTTCAAATTCTAGCGATATAAGTAATGTAGATTCAACTGCAGGCGAAACGAACGAGTTAGCTTCAAATCCAGTCGAAACACATGATTTAGCTGCAAATCATTGCGATGTAGAAGGTTTAGCTTCAAATCCACGCGAAACATATGATTCAGCTGCAAATCAATGCGATGTAGAAGGTTTAGCTTCACATCCATGCGAAACACATTATTTAGCTGCAAATCAGTGCGAAGTAGAAGGCTCGGGTTCAAATCAATGCGATTCAAATGGTTCATCTTCAAATACTTGTGAAAGACATGATTTAGCTTCAACTGCATGTGAAACACATGATTTAGCTTCAAATCAATGCGATGTAGAAGGTTTAGCTTCAAATCCATGCAAAACAAATGATATAGCTTCAAACACTTGGGGTGTAAGTGATATAGCTTCAAATGAAGATTAATCAAACGAGTTGGCTTCAAAATCCACGCGATACACATGATTTAGCTTCAAATACTAGCGATATAAGTAATGTAGATTCAACTGCAGGCAAAACGAACGAGTTAGCTTCAAATCCATGCGAAACACATGATTTAGCTGAAAATCATTGCGATGTATAAGGTTTAGCTTCAAAACAATAAGAGGTAGAATGTTTAGCTTCAAATCAATAGAATGTAGAAGATTTAGCTTCAAATCAATGCGATGTAGAAGGATTAGCTTCAAATCCATGCGGCACATATGATTTAGCTTCAAATACTTGCGATATAAGTGACATAGTTACAAATGGAGGCAAAACGAACGAGTTAGCTTCAAATCCATGCGAGACACATGACTTAGCTTCAAATCAATGCGATGTAGAAGGTTTAGCTTCAAATCCACGGGAAACATATGATTCAGCTGCAAATCAATGCGATGTAGAAGGTTTAGCTTCACATCCATGCGAAACACATTATTTAGCTGCAAATCAGTGCGAAGTAGAAGGCTCGGGTTCAAATCAATGCGATTCAAATGGTTCATCTTCAAATACTTGTGAAAGACATGATTTAGCTTCAACTGCATGCGAAACACATGATTTAGCTGCAAATCAATGCGATGAAGAAGGTTTCGCTTCAAATCCATGCGATACACAAGATTTAGCTTCAAATCAATGCGATGTAGAAGGTTCATCTTCAAATCCATGCGTCACATATGATTTAGCTTTAAATACTTGCGATATAAGTGATATTGCTTTAAAAGCTGGAGGAACAAACGAGGTGGCTTCAATTCCATGCGAAACAAATGATTTATCTTCAAATCAATGCGTAGTAGAAGGCGTTGCATCAAATCCATGCGAAACAAATGGTTTAGCTACAAATACTTGTGATATACATTATTCAGCTACAACTGCATGCGAAACAAACGAGTTAGCTTCAAATCCATGCGAAACACACGATTTAGCTTCAAATCAATGCGATGTAGAAGGTTTGGCTTCAAATCCAAGCGAAACACATGATTTAGCTTCAAACACTTGGGGTGTAAGTGATATAGCTTCAAATGAAGACTAATCAAACGAGTTAGCTTCAAAATCCACGCGATACACATGATTTAGCTACAAATCAATGCGATATGAGTGACATAGTTTCAAATGGAGGCGAAACGAACGAGTTAGCTTCAAATCCATGCGATACACATGATTAAGTTTCGAATCAATGCGATGTAGATGGTTTGCTTCAAATTCATGCGACACACAAGATTTAGCTTCAAATCAATGCGATGTAGTAGGTTCAGCTTCAAATCCATGCGATATAAGTGATATAGCTTCAAAAGTAGGGGGAACAAACGATGTAGCTTCAAATCCATGCGAAACAAATGGTTTAGCTACAAATACTTGTGATATAAATTATTTAGCTACAGCTGCATGCGAAGCTAACGAGTTAGCTTCAAATCTATGCGAAACACACGATTTATCTTCAAATCAATGCGATGTAGAAGGTTTAGCTTCAAATCCATGTGAATCAAATGGTTTAGCTTCAAATACTTGTGATATACGATATTTAGATTGAACTGCATGCGCAATGAACGAGTTAGCTTCAAATCCATGCGAAACACATGATTTAGCTGCAAATCAATGCGATGAAGAAGGTTTAGCTTCAAATCCATGCGAAACAAATGATATAGCTTCAAACACTTGGGGTGTAAGTGATATAGCTTCTAATGAAGACTAATCAAACGTGTTAGCTTCAAAATCCACGCGATACACATGATTTAGCTTCAAACACTAGCGATATAAGTAATGTACATTCAACTGCAGGCGAAACGAACGAGTTAGCTTCAAATCCATGCGAAACACATGATTTAGCTGCAAATCATTGCGATGTAGAAGGTTTAGCTTCAAAACAATAAGAGGTAGAAGGTTTAGCTTCAAATCAATAGAATGTAGAAGATTTAGCTTCAAATCAATGCGATGTAGAAGGTTTAGCTTCAAATCCATACGAAACACTTGATTTAGCTTCAAATCAATTCGAATGAAAAGGTTTAGAATCAAATCCATGCGAAACAAATGATATAGCTTCAAATCAATGCGATGTAGAAGGTTTAGTTTCAAATCCATGCGATACACAAGATTTAGCTTCAAATCAATGCGATGTAGTAGGTTCAGCTTCAAATCCATGCGGCACATATGATTTAGCTTCAAATACTTGCGATATAAGTGACATTGTTTCAAATGGCGGCGAAACGAACGAGTTAGCTTCAAATCCATGCGAGACACATGATTTAGCTGCAAATCAATGCGATGAAGAAGGTTTAGCTTCAAATCCATGCGAAACAAATGATATAGCTTCAAACAATTGAGGTGTAAGTGATATAGCTTCAAATGAAGACTAATCAAAGGAGTTAGCTTCAAAATCATCGCGATACACATGATTTAGCTTCAAATACTAGCGATATAAGTAATGTAGATTCAACTGCAGGCGAAACGAATGAGTTAGCTTCAAATCCATTCGAAACTCATGATTTAGCAGCAAATCAATGTGATGTAGAAGGTTTAGTTTCAAATCCATGCGATACACAAGATTTAGCTTCAAATCAATGCGATGTAGAAGGTTCATCTTCAAATCCATGCGACACATATGATTTAGCTTCAAATACTTGCGATATAAGTGATATAGCTTTAAAAGCTGGAGGAACAAACGAGGCGGCTTCAATTCCATGCGAAACGAATGATTTATCTTCAAGTCAATGCGAAGTAGATGGCTTAGCTTCAAATCCATGCGAAACAAATGGTTTAGCTACAAATACTTGTGATATACATTATTTAGCTACAACTGCATGCGAAACAAACGAGTTAGCTTCAAATCCATGCGAAACACATGATTTAGCTTCAAATCAATGCGATGTATAAGGTTTAGCTTCAATTCCATGCGAAACACATGATTTAGCTGCAAATCAATGCGATGTAGAGGGTTTAGCTTCAAATCCATGCGATACACTAGATTTAGATTCAAATCAATGCGATGTAGAAGGTTTAGCTTCAAATCCATGCGATACACTAGATTTAGCTTCAAATCAATGCGATGTAGAAAGTTCAGCTTCAAATACATACGACGCATATGATTTAGCTTGAAATCAATGCGATGTATAAGGTTTAGCTTCAAATCATACGAAAAAAATGATTTAGCTACAAACACTTGGGGTATAAATGATATAGCTTCAAAAGCTGGAGGAACAAACGAGGTAGCTTCAATTCCATGCGAAACAAATGATTTAGCTTCAAATCAATGGGAAACAAATGGTTTAGCTACAAATACTTGTGATATACATTATTTAGCTACAACTCCATGCGAAACAAACGAGTTAGCTTCAAATCCATGCGAAACACATGATGTAGCTTCAAATTAATGCGATGTATAAGGTTTAGCTTCAAATCCATGCGAAAGACATGGTTTAGCTTCAAATCAGTGCGTTCTAGGAGGCTTAGCATCAAAACCCATGCGAAACAAACGAGTTAGCTTCAAATCCATGCGAAACACATGATTTATCTTCAAATAAATACGAAGTAGAAGGCTTAGCTTCAAATTCATGCGAAACGAAAGATTCAGCTTCAAATACTTGCGATATAAGTGATATAGCTTCAAATACAGGCGAAACGAACGAGGTAGCTTCAATTCCATGCGAAACACATTATTTAGCTGCAAATCAGTGCGAAGTAGAAGGCCCGGGTTCAAATCAATGCGATTCAAATGGTTTAGCTTCAAATACTTGTGATATACGTTATTTAGATTGAACTGCATGCGCAACGAACGAGTTAGCTTCAAATCCGTGCGAATCACACGATTTAGTTTCAAGTCTATGCGAAGTAGAAGGCTTAGCTTCAAATCCATGCGTAACGAATGGTTTAGCTTCAAATACTTGCGAATATAAGTGATATAGCTTCAAATGCTGGAAAAACAAACGAGTTAGCTTCAAATCCATGCGAAACACATGATTTACCTTCAAATCAATGCGAAGTAGAAGGCTTAGCTTTAATTCCATGCGAAACACATGATTTAGCTTCAAATACTTGCGAATCACATGTTTAAGCTTCTTAACTTAATATAATTACGAAACAGATCGTTTAGATTCAGATGCTTGTGATAAACATAATTTAGCTTCAACTGCATGCGAACCAAATGAGTTAGCTTCAAATCCAGGGAAACACATGATTTAGCTTCAAATCAATGCGAAGTAGAAGGTATAGCTTCAAATCCATGCGAATCGAATGGTTTAGCTTAAAATGCTTGCGAACATAAGTGATATAGCTTCAAATGCAGGCGAAACAAACGCAATAGCTTCAAATCCATGCGAAACACATGATTTAGCTTCAAATACTTGTGATATACATGATTTTGCTTCAAGTGCAGGTGAAACAAACGCGTAGGCTTCAAATCCAAGCAAAACACATGATTTCGTTTCAAATCAATGCGAAGTAGAAGGCATAGCTTTAAATCCATGCGAAACGAATGGTTTAGCATCAAATACTTGTGATATACATGATTTAGCTTCAACTGCATGCGAAACAAACGAGTTATCTTCAAATCCATGCAAAACACATGATTTAGCTTCAAATCAATGCGAAGTAGAAGGCTTAGCTTCAAATCCATGCGAAAAAAATGATTTAGCATCTGATAATTGCGATATAATTGATATAGCTTCAAATGCAGGGGAAACAAACGAGTTAGCTTCAAATCCATGCAAATCACACGAATAAGCTTCAAATCAATGCGATGTAGAAGGTTTAGCTTCTAATCCATTCGAAGCAAATGGTTTAGGTACAAATACTTGTGATATACGTTATTTAGATTTAACTGCATGCGCAACGAACGAATTAGCTTCAAATCCATGCGATGTAGAAGATTTAGCGTAAAATCCAAGCGAAAAACATAATTTAGCTTCAAATCAATGCGATGTAGAAGATTTAGCTTCAAATCCATGCGAAACACATGATTTAGCTTCAAATCGACTCGAAGTACAAGGCTTAGATTAAAATCCATGCGAAACAAATGGTTTAGCTACATATACTTGTGATATACGTAATATAGATTTAACTGCATGCGCAACGAACGAGTTAGCTTCAAATCCATACAAAACACATGATTTAGCTGCAAATCAATGCGATGTAGTAGGTTTAGTTTCAAATCCATGGGAAACAAATGATTTAGCGTCAGATACTTGCGATATAAGTGATATAGCTTCAAATGCAGGGGAAACAAACGAGTTAGTATCAAATCCATGCAAAACACATGATTAAGCTTCAAATCAATGCGATGTAGAAGGTTTAGCTTCAATTCTATGCGACACAAATGATTTTGCGTCAGGTACTTGCGATATAAGTGATATAGCTTCAAATGCAGGGGAAACAAACGATTTAGCTTCAAATCCATGCAAAACACATGATTAAGCTTCAAATCAATGCGATGTAGAAGGTTTAGCTTCAAATCCATGCGACACAAATGATTTAGCGTCAGATACTTGCGACATAAGTGATATAGCTTCAAATGCAGGGGAAACAAACGCGAGTTAGCTTCAAATCCATGCAAAACACATGACTAATCTTCAAATCAATGCGATGTAGACGGTTTAGCTTCAAATCCATGCGACACAAATGATTTAGCATCAGATACATGCGGTATAAGTGATATAATTTCAAATGAATGCGAAACAAACGAGTTAGCTTCAACTCCATGCGAAACACATAATTTAGCTTCAAATCAATGCGATGTAGAAGGTTTAGATTCAAATCAATGCGATGTAGAAGGTTTAGCTTCAATTCCATGCGACACAAATGATTTAGCGTCAGATACTTGCGATATAAGTGACATAGCTTCAAATGCAGGGGAAACAAACGAGTTAGCTTCAAATTTATGCGAAACACATGATTTAGCTGCAAATCAATGCGATGTAGAAGGTTTAGTTTCAAATCCATGGGAAACAAATGATATAGCTTCAGATGCTTGCGATATAAGTGATATAGCTTCAAATGCAGGGGAAACAAACGAGTTAGCTTCAAATCCATGCAAAGCATATGATTAAGCTACAAATCAATGCGATGTAGAAGGTTTAGCTTCAAATCCATGCGAAAAAAATGATTTAGCATCTGATAATTGCGATATAATTGATATAGCTTCAAATGCAGGGGACGCAAACGAGTTAGCTTCATATCCATGCAAAACACATGATTAAGCTTCAAATCAATGCGATGTAAAAGGTTTAGCTTCAAATCCATGCGACACAAATGATTTATCATCAGATACATGCGATATAAGTGATATAGCTTCAAATGAATGCGAAACAAACGAGTTAGCTTCAAATCCATGCGAAACACATAATTTAGCTTCAAATCAATGCGATGTAGAAGGTTTAGCTTCTAATCCATGCGAAACAAATGATTTAGCATCAGATACTTGTTATATAAGTGATATAGCTTCAAATGCACGGGAAACAAAAGAGTTAGCTTCAAATTCATGCAAAACACACGTATAAGCTTCAAATCAATGCGATGTAGAAGGTTTAGCTTCAAATCAATGCGATGTTAAGGTTTAGCTTCAAATCCATACGAAACACATGATTTAGCTTCAAATCAATTCGAAGGACAAGGCTTAGATTCAAATCAATGCGATACACATGATTTCGCTTCAAACCAATGCGATGTAGAAGGTTTAGCTTCAAATCCATGCGATACACAAGACTTTGCTTCAAATCAATGCGATGTAGTAGGTTCAGCTTCAAATCCATGCGACACATATGATTTAGCTTCAAATATTTGCGATATAAGTGATATAGCTTCAAATACTGTAGGAACAAACGAGGTAGCTTCAATTCCAGGCGAGACACTTGATTTAGCTTCAAATCAATGCGATGTAGAAGGTTTAGCCTTAAATCCATACGAAACACATGATTTAGCTTCAAATAAATTCGAAGGGCAAGGCTTAGATTCAAATACATGCGAAACAAATGATTTAGCTTCAAATGAATGCGAAGTAGAAGGCTTAGCTTCAAATCTATGCGAAACATACGATTTATCTTCAAATCAATGCGATGTAGAAGGTTTAGCTTCAAATCCATGCGATACAAAAGATTTAGCTTCAAATCAATGCGATGTAGTAGGTTCAGCTTCAAATCCATGCGGCACATATGATTTAGCTTCAAATAGTTGGGATATAAGTGATATAGTTTCAAATGGAGGCGATACGAACGAGTTAGCTTCAAATCCATACGACACATATGATTTAGCTTCTAATACTTGCGATATAAGTGATATAGCTTCAAAAGCTGAAGGAACAAGCGAGGTAGCTTCAATTCCATGCGAAACACATGATTTAGCTTCAAATCAATGCGATGTAGAACGATTATCTTCAAATCCATACGAATCACACGATTTAGCTTCAAATCAATTCGAAGGACAAGGCTTAGATTCAAACCCATGCGAAACAAATGATTTAGTTTCAAATGAATGCGAAGTAGAAGGCTTAGCTTCAAATACATGCAAAACAAATGGTTTAGCTACAAATACTTGTGATATACATTATTCAGCTACAACTGCATGCGAAACGAACGAGTTAGCTTCAAATCCATGAGATACACATGATTTAGCTTCAAATCAATGCGATGTAGAAGGTTCTGCTTCAAATCCATACGACACATATGATTTAGCTTCAAATACTTGCGATATAAGTGATATAGCTTCAAATGCAGGCGAATCGAACGAGTTAGCTTCAAATCCATGCGAAACACATGATTCAGCTGCAAATCAATGCGATGTAGAAGGTTCAGCTTCCAATCGATGCGAAACACATGATTCAGCAGCAAATCAATGCGATGTAGCAGGTTTAGCTTCTAATCATGCGAAACACATGATTTAGCTTCAAATACTTGGGGTATAAGTGATATAGCTTCAAATGAAGATTATTCAAACGAGTTAGCTTCAAAATCCAAGCGATACACATGATTTAGCTACAAATATTAGCGATATAAGTGATGTAGATTCAACTGCAGGCGAAACGAACGAGTTAGCTTCAAATCCATGAGAAACACATGATTCAGCTGCAAATCAATGCGATGTAGAAGGTTCAGCTTCAAATCGATGCGAAACACATGATTCAGCTGCAAATCAATGCGATGTAGAAGGTTTAGCTTCAAATCATGCGAAACAGATGATTTAGCTTCAAATACTTGCGATATAAGTGATCTAGCTTCAAATACAGGCGAATCGAACGAGTTAGCTTCAAATCCATGCGAAACACATGATTCAGCTGCAAATCAATGCGATGTAGATGGTTTGCTTCAAATCCATGCGATACACAAGATTTAGCTTCAAATCAATGTGATGTAGCAGGTTCAGCTTCAAATCCATGCGATATAAGTGATATAGCTTCAAAAGCAGGAGGAACAAACGAGGTAGCTTCAATTCCATGCGAAACAAGTGATTTAGCTTCAAATCAATACGTAGTAGAAGGCGTTGCTTCAAATCCATGCGAAACAAATGGTTTAGCTACAAATACTTGTGATATACATTATTCAGCTACAACTGCATGCGAAACAAACGAGTTAGCTTCAAATCCATGCGAAACACATGATTCAGCTGCAAATCAATGCGATGCAGAAGGTTTAGCTTGAAATCCATGCCAAACACATGATTTAGCTTCAAATCCATGGGATGTAGAAGGTTTAGCTTCAAATCCATGCGAATCAAATGGTTTAGCTTCAAATACTGGTGATATACGTTATTTAGATTTAACTGCATGCGCAACGAACGAGTTAGCTTCAAATCAATGCGAAACACATGATTCGGCAGCAAATCAATGCGATGAAGAAGGTTTAGCTTCAAATCCATGCGAAACAAATGATATAGCTTCAAACAGTTGGGGTGTAAGTGATATAGCTTCAAATGAAGTCTAATCAAACGAGTTAGCTTCAAAATCCACGCGATACACATGATTCAGCTTCAAATATTTGCGATATAAGTGATGTAGATTCAAGTGCAGGCGAAACGAACGAGTTAGCTTCAAATCCATGCGAGACACATGATTTAGCTGAAAATCATTGCGATGTATAAGGTTTAGCTTCAAAACAACAAGAGGTAGAATGTTTAGATTGAAATCAATTGAATGTAGAAGATTTAGCTTCAAATCAATGCGATGTAGAAGGATTAGCTTCAAATCCATGCGGCACACATGATTTAGCTTCAAATATTAGCGATATTATTGATGTAGATTCAACTGCAGGCGAAACGAACGAGTTAGCTTCAAATCCATGCGAAACAAATGATTCAGCTGCAAATCAATGCCATGTAGAAGGTTCAGCTTCAAATCGATGCGAAACACATGATTCAGCTGCAAATCAATGCGATGTAGAAGGTTTAGCTTCAAATCATGCGAAACACATGACTTAGCTTCAAATCAATGGGATATAGAAGGTTTAGCTTCAAATCCATGCAAAACACGTGATTTAACTTCCAATTAATGCGAAGTAGAAGGATTAGCTTCAAATCCATGCCTAACACATGATTTAGCATCAAATCCATGGGATGTAGAAGGTTTAGCTTCAAATCCATGTGAAACAAATGATTTAGCTTCAAACACTTGGGGTATAAGTGATATAGCTTCAAATGCAGACTAATCAAACGAGTTAGCTCCAAAATCCACGCGATACACATGATTCAGCTTCAAATATTTGCGATATAAGTGATGTAGATTCAAGTGCAGGCGAAACGAACGAGTTAGCTTCAAATCCATGCGAGACACATGATTTAGCTGCAAATCAATGCGATGTAGAAGGTTTGGCTTCAAATCCATGCTATACACTAGATTTAGCTTCAAATCAATGCGATGTAGAAGGTTCAGCTTCAAATACATACGACACATATGATTTAGCTTCAAATACTTCCCATATAAATGATATAGCTTCAAAAGCTGGAGGAACAAACGAGGTAGCTTCAATTTCATGCGAAACAAATGATTTAGCTTCAAATCAATGCGAAGTAGATGGCTTAGCTTCAAATCCATGCGAAACAAATGGTTTAGCTACAAATACTTGTGGTATACGTTATTTAGCTACAACTGCTTGCGAAACAATCGAGTTAGCTTCAATCCATGCGAAACACATGATTTAGCTTCAAATCGATGCGATGTATAAGGTTTAGCTTCAAATCCATGCGAAACACATGATTTAGCTGCAAATCAATGCGATGTAGAAGGTTTAGCTTCAAAACAATGCGATGTAGAAGGTTCAGCTTCAATACATACGACACATTTGATTTAGCTTCAAATACTTCCGATATAAATGATATAGCTTCAAAAGCTGGAGGAACAAACGAGGTAGCTTCAATTCCATGCGAAACAAATGATTTAGCTTCAAATCAATGCGAAGTAGATGGCTTAGCTTCAAATCCATGCGAAACAAATGGTTTAGCTACAAATACTTGTGATATACATTATTCAGCTACAACTGCATGCGAAACAAACGAGTTAGCTTCAAATCCATGCGAAACACATGATTCAGCTGCAAATCAATGCGATGCAGAAGGTTTAGCTTGAAATCCATGCCAAACACATGATTTAGCTTCAAATCCATGGGATGTAGAAGGTTTAGCTTCAAATCCATGCGAATCAAATGGTTTAGCTTCAAATACTGGTGATATACGTTATTTAGATTAAACTGCATGCGCAACGAACGAGTTAGCTTCAAATCAATGCGAAACACATGATTCGGCAGCAAATCAATGCGATGAAGAAGGTTTAGCTTCAAATCCATGCGTAACAAATGATATAGCTTCAAACAGTTGGGGTGTAAGTGATATAGCTTCAAATGAAGTCTAATCAAACGAGTTAGCTTCAAAATCCACGCAATACACATGATTTAGCTTCAAATACTAGCGATATAAGTAATGTAGATTCAACTGCAGGCGAAACGAACGAGTTAGCTTCGAATCCATGCGAAACACATGATTTAGCTGAAAATCATTGCGATGTATAAGGTTTAGCTTCAAAACAATAAGAGGTAGAATGTTTAGATTCAAATCAATTGAATGTAGAAGATTTAGCTTCAAATCAATGCGATGTAGAAGGATTAGCTTCAAATCCATGCGGCACACATGATTTATCTTCAAATATTAGCGATATTATTGGTGTAGATTCAACTGCAGGCGAAACGAACGAGTTAGCTTCAAATCCATGCGAAACAAATGATTCAGCTGCAAATCAATGCCATGTAGAAGGTTCAGCTTCAAATCGATGCGAAACACATGATTCAGCTGCAAATCAATGC
Source organism: Megalopta genalis (assembly GCF_051020955.1). Classification (NCBI taxonomy): domain Eukaryota; kingdom Metazoa; phylum Arthropoda; class Insecta; order Hymenoptera; family Halictidae; genus Megalopta; species Megalopta genalis. Next base: position 45,877 of record NW_027477372.1, on the reverse strand, counting down.
GATGTAGAAGGTTTAGCTTCAAATCATGCGAAACACATGACTTAGCTTCAAATCAATGGGATATAGAAGGTTTAGCTTCAAATCCATGCAAAACACGTGATTTAACTTCCAATTAATGCGAAGTAGAAGGATTAGCTTCAAATCCATGCCTAACACATGATTTAGCATCAAATCCATGGGATGTAGAAGGTTTAGCTTCAAATCCATGTGAAACAAATGATTTAGCTTCAAACACTTGGGGTATAAGTGATATAGCTTCAAATGCAGACTAATCAAACGAGTTAGCTCCAAAATCCACGCGATACACATGATTCAGCTTCAAATATTTGCGATATAAGTGATGTAGATTCAAGTGCAGGCGAAACGAACGAGTTAGCTTCAAATCCATGCGAGACACATGATTTAGCTGCAAATCAATGCGATGTAGAAGGTTTGGCTTCAAATCCATGCTATACACTAGATTTAGCTTCAAATCAATGCGATGTAGAAGGTTCAGCTTCAAATACATACGACACATATGATTTAGCTTCAAATACTTCCCATATAAATGATATAGCTTCAAAAGCTGGAGGAACAAACGAGGTAGCTTCAATTTCATGCGAAACAAATGATTTAGCTTCAAATCAATGCGAAGTAGATGGCTTAGCTTCAAATCCATGCGAAACAAATGGTTTAGCTACAAATACTTGTGGTATACGTTATTTAGCTACAACTGCTTGCGAAACAATCGAGTTAGCTTCAAATCCATGCGAAACACATGATTTAGCTTCAAATCGATGCGATGTATAAGGTTTAGCTTCAAATCCATGCGAAACACATGATTTAGCTGCAAATCAATGCGATGTAGAAGGTTTAGCTTCAAAACAATGCGATGTAGAAGGTTCAGCTTCAATACATACGACACATTTGATTTAGCTTCAAATACTTCCGATATAAATGATATAGCTTCAAAAGCTGGAGGAACAAACGAGGTAGCTTCAATTCCATGCGAAACAAATGATTTAGCTTCAAATCAATGCGAAGTAGATGGCTTAGCTTCAAATCCATGCGAAACAAATGGTTTAGCTACAAATACTTGTGATATACATTATTCAGCTACAACTGCATGCGAAACAAACGAGTTAGCTTCAAATCCATGCGAAACACATGATTCAGCTGCAAATCAATGCGATGCAGAAGGTTTAGCTTGAAATCCATGCCAAACACATGATTTAGCTTCAAATCCATGGGATGTAGAAGGTTTAGCTTCAAATCCATGCGAATCAAATGGTTTAGCTTCAAATACTGGTGATATACGTTATTTAGATTAAACTGCATGCGCAACGAACGAGTTAGCTTCAAATCAATGCGAAACACATGATTCGGCAGCAAATCAATGCGATGAAGAAGGTTTAGCTTCAAATCCATGCGTAACAAATGATATAGCTTCAAACAGTTGGGGTGTAAGTGATATAGCTTCAAATGAAGTCTAATCAAACGAGTTAGCTTCAAAATCCACGCAATACACATGATTTAGCTTCAAATACTAGCGATATAAGTAATGTAGATTCAACTGCAGGCGAAACGAACGAGTTAGCTTCAAATCCATGCGAAACACATGATTTAGCTGAAAATCATTGCGATGTATAAGGTTTAGCTTCAAAACAATAAGAGGTAGAATGTTTAGATTCAAATCAATTGAATGTAGAAGATTTAGCTTCAAATCAATGCGATGTAGAAGGATTAGCTTCAAATCCATGCGCACACATGATTTATCTTCAAATATTAGCGATATTATTGGTGTAGATTCAACTGCAGGCGAAACGAACGAGTTAGCTTCAAATCCATGCGAAACAAATGATTCAGCTACAAATCAATGCCATGTAGAAGGTTCAGCTTCAAATCGATGCGAAACACATGATTCAGCTGCAAATCAATGCGATGTAGAAGGTTTAGCTTCAAATCATGCGAAACACATGACTTAGCTTTCAAATCAATGGATATAGAAGGTTTAGCTTCAAATCCATGCAAAACACGTGATTTAACTTCCAATTAATGCGAAGTAGAAGGATTAGCTTCAAATCCATGCCTAACACATGATTTAGCATCAAATCCATGGGATGTAGAAGGTTTAGTTTCAAATCCATGTGAAACAAATGATTTAGCTTCAAACACTTGGGGTATAAGTGATATAGCTTCAAATGCAGACTAATCAAACGAGTTAGCTCCAAAATCCACGCGATACACATGATTCAGCTTCAAATATTTGCGATATAAGTGATGTAGATTCAAGTGCAGGCGAAACGAACGAGTTAGCTTCAAATCCATGCGAGACACATGATTTAGCTGCAAATCAATGCGATGTAGAAGGTTTGGCTTCAAATCCATGCTATACACTAGATTTAGCTTCAAATTAATGCGATGTAGAAGGTTCAGCTTCAAATACATACGACACATATGATTTAGCTTCAAATACTTCCCATATAAATGATATAGCTTCAAAAGCTGGAGGAACAAACGAGGTAGCTTCAATTTCATGCGAAACAAATGATTTAGCTTCAAATCAATGCGAAGTAGATGGCTTAGCTTCAAATCCATGCGAAACAAATGGTTTAGCTACAAATACTTGTGGTATACGTTATTTAGCTACAACTGCTTGCGAAACAATCGAGTTAGCTTCAAATCCATGCGAAACACATGATTTAGCTTCAAATCGATGCGATGTATAAGGTTTAGCTTCAAATCCATGCGAAACACATGATTTAGCTGCAAATCAATGCGATGTAGAAGGTTTAGCTTCAAAACAATGCGATGTAGAAGGTTCAGCTTCAATACATACGACACATATGATTTAGCTTCAAATACTTCCCATATAAATGATATAGCTTCAAAAGCTGGAGGAACAAACGAGGTAGCTTCAATTCCATGCGAAACAAATGATTTAGCTTCAAATCAATGCGAAGTAGATGGCTTAGCTTCAAATCCATGCGAAACAAATGGTTTAGCTACAAATACTTGTGGTATACATTATTTAGCTACAACTGCATGCGAAACAAATGGTTTAGCTACAAATACTTGTGATATACATTATTTAGCTACAACTGCATGCGAAACAAACGAGTTAGCTTCAAATCCATGCGAAACACATGATGTAGCTTCAAATTAATGCGATGTATAAGGTTTAGCTTCAAATCCATGCGAAACACATGATTCAGCTGCAAATCAATGTTATGTAGAAGGCTTAGCTTCAAATTCATACGAGACACATGATTTAGCTTCAAATCAATGCGATGTAGAAGGTTTAGCTTCAAATTCACGCGAAATATATGATTTAGCTTCAAACACTTGGGGTATAAGTGATATAGATTCAAATGCAGACTAATCAAACGAGTTAGCTTCAAAATCCACGCGATACACATGATTTAGCTTCAAATACTTGCGATATAAGTGATCTAGCTTCATATACAGGCGAATCGAACGAGTTAGCTTCAAATCCATGCGAAACACATGATTCAGCTGCAAATCAATGCGGTGTAGAAGGTTCAGCTTCAAATCGATGCGAAACACATGATTCAGCAGCAAATCAATGCGATGTAGAAGGTTTAGCTTCTAATCATGCGAAACACATGATTTAGCTTCAAATACTTGGGGTATAAGTGATATAGCTTCAAATGAAGACTAATCAAACGAGTTAGCTTCAAAATCCAAGCGATACACATGATTTAGCTACAAATATTAGCGATATAAGTGATGTAGATTCAACTGCAGGCGAAACGAACGAGTTAGCTTCAAATCCATGAGAAACACATGATTCAGCTGCAAATCAATGCGATGTAGAAGGTTCAGCTTCAAATCGATGCGAAACACATGATTCAGCTGCAAATCAATGCGATGTAGAAGGTTTAGCTTCAAATCCCCCCGAAATCAATGATTTTGCTTCAGATACTTGCGATATAAGTGATATAGCTTCAAATGCAGGAGAGTCAAATGAGTTAGCTTCAAATCCATGCGAAACACATGATTTAGCTTCAAATCAATGCGATGTAGAAGGTTTACTTTCAAATCCATGCGAAACAAATGATTTAGCTTGAAACACTTGGGATATAAGCGATATAGCTTCAAATGCAGACGAATCAAACGAGTTAGCTTGAAAATCCATGCGAAACACATGATTTAGCTTCAAATCAATGCGATGTAGAAGGTTTAGCTTCAAATCCATGTGAAAAAAATGGTTTAGCTATAAATACTTGTGATATACATTATTTAGCTACAACTGGATGCAAAACGAACGAGTTAGCTACAAATCCATGCGAAACACATGATTTAGCTTCAAATAAATGCGATGTATAAGGTTTAGCTTCAAATCCATGCGAAACAAATGATTTAGCTTCAAATCAATGCGATGTAGAAGGTTCAGCTTCAAATACATAAGACACATATGATTTAGCTTCAAATACTTCCGATATAAATGATATAGCTTCAAAAGCTGGAGGAACAAACGGGGTAGCTTCAACTCCATGCGAAACAAATGATTTAGCTTCAAATCAATGTGAAGTAGATGGCTTAGCTTCAAATCCATGCGAAACAAATGGTTTAGCTACAAATACTTGTGATATACATTATTTAGCTACAACTGCATGCGAAACAAACGAGTTAGCTTCAAATCCATGCGAAACTCATGATTTACCTTCAAATCAATGCGATGTAGAAGGTTTAGCTTCAAATCAATGCGATGTAGAAGGTTTAGATTCAAATCCATGCGAATCAAATGATTTAGCTTCAAATACTTGTGATATACATGATATAGCTTCAAATGCAGACGGAAAAAACGTGATAGCTTCAAATCCATGCGAAAGACATGATTTAGCTTCAAATCAGTGCGTTCTAGGAGGCTGAGCATCAAAACCCATGCGAAACAAACGAGTTAGCTTCAAATCCATGCGAAACACATGATTTAGCTTCAAATAAATTCGAAGTAGAAGGCTTAGCTTCAAATTCATGCGAACGAAAGATTCAGCTTCAAATACTTGCGCTATAAGTGATATAGCTTCAAATACAGGGGAAACGATCGAGTTAGCTTCAAATCCATGCGAAACACATGATTCAGCTGCAAATCAATGCGATGTAGAAGGTTTAGCTTCAAATCCATGCCAAACACATGATTTAGCTTCAAATCCATGGGATGTAGAAGGTTTAGCTTCAAATCCATGCGAAACATGTTATTTAGCTGCAAATCAGTGCGATGTTGAAGGCTCAGGTTCAAATCCATGCGATTCAAATGGTTTCATCTTCAAATACTTGTGAAAGACATGATTTAGCTTCAACTGCATGCGAAACAAACGAGTTAGCTTCAATTCCATGCGAAACAAATGATTTAGCTTCAAATCAATGCGAAGTAGATGGCTTAGCTTCAAATCCATTCGAAACAAATGGTTTAGCTACAAATACTTGTGATATACATTATTTAGCTACAACTGCATGCGAAACGATCGAGTTAGCTTCAAATCCATGCGAAACACATGACTCAGCTGCAAATCAATGCGATGTAGAAGGTTTAGCTTCAAATCCATGCCAAACACATGATTTAGCTTCAAATCCATGGGATGTAGAAGGTTTAGCTTCAAATCCATGCGAAACATATTATTTAGCTTCAAATCCATGGGATGTAGAAGGTTTAGCTTCAAATCCATGCGAAACATATTATTTAGCTGCAAATCAGTGCGATGTTGAAGGCTCAGGTTCAAATCCATGCGATTCAAATGGTTTCATCTTCAAATACTTGTGAAAGACATGATTCAGCTTCAACTGCATGCGAAACAAACGAGTTAGCTTCAATTCCATGCGAAACAAATGATTTAGCTTCAAATCAATGCGAAGTAGATGGCTTAGCTTCAAATCCATTCGAAACAAATGGTTTAGCTACAAATACTTGTGATATACATTATTTAGCTACAACTGCATGCGAAACAAACGAGATAGCTTCAAATCCATGCGAAACACATGATTTTGCTTCAAATCAATGCGATGTATAAGGTTTAGCTTCAAATCCATGCGATACACATGATTTAGCTTCAAATCAATACGATGTAGTAGGTTCAGCTTCAAATTCATGCGATATAAGTGATATAGCTTCAAAAGCAGGAGGAACAAACGAGTAGCTTCAATTCCATGCGAAACAAATGATTTAGCTGCAAATCAATACGAAGTAGAAGGTTTTGCTTCAAATCCATACGAAAAAAATGGTTTAGCTACAAATACTTGTGATATACATTATTTAGCTACAACTGCATGCGAAACGAACGAGTTAGCTTCAAATCCATGCGAAACACATGATTTATCTTCAAATAAATTCGAAGTAGAAGGCTTAGCTTCAAATTCATGCGAAACGAAAGATTCAGTTTCAAATACTTGCGATATAAGTGATATAGCTTCAAATACAGGCGAAACGAACGAGTTAGCTTCAAATCCATGCGAAACACATGATTCAGCTGCAAATCAATGCGATGTAGAAGGTTTAGCTTCAAATCCATGCGAAACATATTATTTAGCTGCAAATCAGTGCTATGTAGAAGGCTGAGGTTCAAATCCATGCGATTCAAATGGTTCATCTTCAAATACTTGTGAAAGACATGTTTTAGCTTCAACTGCATGCGAAACAATCGAGTTAGCTTCAAATCCATGCGAAACACATGATTTAGCTTCAAATCAATGCGATGTAGAAGGTTTAGCTTCAAATCCATGCGAAACACATGATTTAGCTTCAAATCAATGCGATGTAGAAGGTTTAGCTTCAAATCCATGCGATACACTAGATTTAGCTTCAAACCAATGCGATGTAGAAGGTTCAGCTTCAAATATATACGACACATATGATTTAGCTTCAAATACTTCTGATATAAATGATATAGCTTCAAAAGCTGGAGGAACAAACGAGGTAACTTCAATTCCATGCAAAACAAATGATTTAGCTTCAAATCAATGCGAAGTAGATGGCTTAGCTTCAAATCCATGCGAAACAAATGGTTTAGCTACAAATACTTGTGATATACTTTATTTAGCTACAACTGCATGCGAAACAAACGAGTTAGCTGCAAATCCATGCGAAACACATGATTTAGCTTCAAATCAATGCGATGTGGAAGGTTCAGCATCAAATACATACGACAGATGTGATTTAGCTTCAAATACTTCCGATATAAATGATATAGCTTCAAAAGCTGGAGGAACAAACGAGGTAGCATCAATTCCATGCGAAACAAATGATTTAGCTTCAAATCAATGCGAAGTAGATAGCTTAGCTTCAAATCCATTCGAAACAAATGGTTTAGCTACAAATACTTGTGATATACATTATTTAGCTACAACTGCATGCGAAACAAACGAGATAGCTTCAAATCCATGCGAAACACATGATTTTGCTTCAAATCAATGCGATGTATAAGGTTTAGCTTCAAATCCATGCGATACACATGATTTAGCTTCAAATCAATACGATGTAGTAGGTTCAGCTTCAAATTCATGCGATATAAGTGATATAGCTTCAAAAGCAGGAGGAACAAACGAGGTAGCTTCAATTCCATGCGAAACAAATGATTTAGCTGCAAATCAATACGAAGTAGAAGGTTTTGCTTCAAATCCATACGAAAAAAATGGTTTAGCTACAAATACTTGTGATATACATTATTTAGCTACAACTGCATGCGAAACGAACGAGTTAGCTTCAAATCCATGCGAAACACATGATTTATCTTCAAATAAATTCGAAGTAGAAGGCTTAGCTTCAAATTCATGCGAAACGAAAGATTCAGTTTCAAATACTTGCGATATAAGTGATATAGCTTCAAATACAGGCGAAACGAACGAGTTAGCTTCAAATCCATGCGAAACACATGATTCAGCTGCAAATCAATGCGATGTAGAAGGTTTAGCTTCAAATCCATGCGAAACATATTATTTAGCTGCAAATCAGTGCTATGTAGAAGGCTGAGGTTCAAATCCATGCGATTCAAATGGTTCATCTTCAAATACTTGTGAAAGACATGTTTTAGCTTCAACTGCATGCGAAACAATCGAGTTAGCTTCAAATCCATGCGAAACACATGATTTAGCTTCAAATCAATGCGATGTAGAAGGTTTAGCTTCAAATCCATGCGAAACACATGATTTAGCTTCAAATCAATGCGATGTAGAAGGTTTAGCTTCAAATCCATGCGATACACTAGATTTAGCTTCAAACCAATGCGATGTAGAAGGTTCAGCTTCAAATATATACGACACATATGATTTAGCTTCAAATACTTCTGATATAAATGATATAGCTTCAAAAGCTGGAGGAACAAACGAGGTAACTTCAATTCCATGCAAAACAAATGATTTAGCTTCAAATCAATGCGAAGTAGATGGCTTAGCTTCAAATCCATGCGAAACAAATGGTTTAGCTACAAATACTTGTGATATACTTTATTTAGCTACAACTGCATGCGAAACAAACGAGTTAGCTGCAAATCCATGCGAAACACATGATTTAGCTTCAAATCAATGCGATGTGGAAGGTTCAGCATCAAATACATACGACAGATGTGATTTAGCTTCAAATACTTCCGATATAAATGATATAGCTTCAAAAGCTGGAGGAACAAACGAGGTAGCATCAATTCCATGCGAAACAAATGATTTAGCTTCAAATCAATGCGAAGTAGATAGCTTAGCTTCAAATCCATTCGAAACAAATGGTTTAGCTACAAATACTTGTGATATACTTTATTTAGCTACAGCTGCATGCGAAACAAACGAGTTAGCTTCAAATCCATGCGAAACACATGACTTAGCTTCAAATCAATGCGATGTATAAGGATTAGCTTCAAATCCATGCGAAACAAATGATTTAGCTTCAAACACTTGGGGTAAAAGTGATATAGCTTCAAATGCAGACTAATCAAACGAGTTAGCTTCAAAATCCACGCGATACACATGATTCAGCTTCAAATACTTGCGATATAAGTGATGTAGATTCAAGTGCAGGCGAAACGAACGAGTTAGCTTCAAATCCATGCGAAACACATGATTCAGCTGCAAATCAATGCGATGTAGAAGGTTTAGCTTCAAATCCATGCCAAACACATGATTTAGCTTCAAATCCATGGGATGTAGAAGGTTTAGCTTCAAATCCATGCGAAACATATTATTTAGCTTCAAATCCATGGATGTAGAAGGTTTAGCTTCAAATCCATGCGAAACATATTATTTAGCTGCAAATCAGTGCGATGTTGAAGGCTCAGGTTCAAATCCATGCGATTCAAATGGTTTCATCTTCAAATACTTGTGAAAGACATGATTCAGCTTCAACTGCATGCGAAACAAACGAGTTAGCTTCAATTCCATGCGAAACAAATGATTTAGCTTCAAATCAATGCGAAGTAGATGGCTTAGCTTCAAATCCATTCGAAACAAATGGTTTAGCTACAAATACTTGTGATATACATTATTTAGCTACAACTGCATGCGAAACAAACGAGATAGCTTCAAATCCATGCGAAACACATGATTTTGCTTCAAATCAATGCGATGTATAAGGTTTAGCTTCAAATCCATGCGATACACATGATTTAGCTTCAAATCAATACGATGTAGTAGGTTCAGCTTCAAATTCATGCGATATAAGTGATATAGCTTCAAAAGCAGGAGGAACAAACGAGGTAGCTTCAATTCCATGCGAAACAAATGATTTAGCTGCAAATCAATACGAAGTAGAAGGTTTTGCTTCAAATCCATACGAAAAAAATGGTTTAGCTACAAATACTTGTGATATACATTATTTAGCTACAACTGCATGCGAAACGAACGAGTTAGCTTCAAATCCATGCGAAACACATGATTTATCTTCAAATAAATTCGAAGTAGAAGGCTTAGCTTCAAATTCATGCGAAACGAAAGATTCAGTTTCAAATACTTGCGATATAAGTGATATAGCTTCAAATACAGGCGAAACGAACGAGTTAGCTTCAAATCCATGCGAAACACATGATTCAGCTGCAAATCAATGCGATGTAGAAGGTTTAGCTTCAAATCCATGCGAAACATATTATTTAGCTGCAAATCAGTGCTATGTAGAAGGCTGAGGTTCAAATCCATGCGATTCAAATGGTTCATCTTCAAATACTTGTGAAAGACATGTTTTAGCTTCAACTGCATGCGAAACAATCGAGTTAGCTTCAAATCCATGCGAAACACATGATTTAGCTTCAAATCAATGCGATGTAGAAGGTTTAGCTTCAAATCCATGCGAAACACATGATTTAGCTTCAAATCAATGCGATGTAGAAGGTTTAGCTTCAAATCCATGCGATACACTAGATTTAGCTTCAAACCAATGCGATGTAGAAGGTTCAGCTTCAAATATATACGACACATATGATTTAGCTTCAAATACTTCTGATATAAATGATATAGCTTCAAAAGCTGGAGGAACAAACGAGGTAACTTCAATTCCATGCAAAACAAATGATTTAGCTTCAAATCAATGCGAAGTAGATGGCTTAGCTTCAAATCCATGCGAAACAAATGGTTTAGCTACAAATACTTGTGATATACTTTATTTAGCTACAACTGCATGCGAAACAAACGAGTTAGCTGCAAATCCATGCGAAACACATGATTTAGCTTCAAATCAATGCGATGTGGAAGGTTCAGCATCAAATACATACGACAGATGTGATTTAGCTTCAAATACTTCCGATATAAATGATATAGCTTCAAAAGCTGGAGGAACAAACGAGGTAGCATCAATTCCATGCGAAACAAATGATTTAGCTTCAAATCAATGCGAAGTAGATAGCTTAGCTTCAAATCCATTCGAAACAAATGGTTTAGCTACAAATACTTGTGATATACTTTATTTAGCTACAGCTGCATGCGAAACAAACGAGTTAGCTTCAAATCCATGCGAAACACATGACTTAGCTTCAAATCAATGCGATGTATAAGGATTAGCTTCAAATCCATGCGAAACAAATGATTTAGCTTCAAACACTTGGGGTAAAAGTGATATAGCTTCAAATGCAGACTAATCAAACGAGTTAGCTTCAAAATCCACGCGATACACATGATTCAGCTTCAAATACTTGCGATATAAGTGATGTAGATTCAAGTGCAGGCGAAACGAACGAGTTAGCTTCAAATCCATGCGAAACACATGATTCAGCTGCAAATCAATGCGATGTAGAAGGTTTAGCTTCAAATCCATGCCAAACACATGATTTAGCTTCAAATCCATGGGATGTAGAAGGTTTAGCTTCAAATCCATGCGAAACATATTATTTAGCTTCAAATCCATGGGATGTAGAAGGTTTAGCTTCAAATCCATGCGAAACATATTATTTAGCTGCAAATCAGTGCGATGTTGAAGGCTCAGGTTCAAATCCATGCGATTCAAATGGTTTCATCTTCAAATACTTGTGAAAGACATGATTCAGCTTCAACTGCATGCGAAACAAACGAGTTAGCTTCAATTCCATGCGAAACAAATGATTTAGCTTCAAATCAATGCGAAGTAGATGGCTTAGCTTCAAATCCATTCGAAACAAATGGTTTAGCTACAAATACTTGTGATATACATTATTTAGCTACAACTGCATGCGAAACAAACGAGATAGCTTCAAATCCATGCGAAACACATGATTTTGCTTCAAATCAATGCGATGTATAAGGTTTAGCTTCAAATCCATGCGATACACATGATTTAGCTTCAAATCAATACGATGTAGTAGGTTCAGCTTCAAATTCATGCGATATAAGTGATATAGCTTCAAAAGCAGGAGGAACAAACGAGGTAGCTTCAATTCCATGCGAAACAAATGATTTAGCTGCAAATCAATACGAAGTAGAAGGTTTTGCTTCAAATCCATACGAAAAAAATGGTTTAGCTACAAATACTTGTGATATACATTATTTAGCTACAACTGCATGCGAAACGAACGAGTTAGCTTCAAATCCATGCGAAACACATGATTTATCTTCAAATAAATTCGAAGTAGAAGGCTTAGCTTCAAATTCATGCGAAACGAAAGATTCAGTTTCAAATACTTGCGATATAAGTGATATAGCTTCAAATACAGGCGAAACGAACGAGTTAGCTTCAAATCCATGCGAAACACATGATTCAGCTGCAAATCAATGCGATGTAGAAGGTTTAGCTTCAAATCCATGCGAAACATATTATTTAGCTGCAAATCAGTGCTATGTAGAAGGCTGAGGTTCAAATCCATGCGATTCAAATGGTTCATCTTCAAATACTTGTGAAAGACATGTTTTAGCTTCAACTGCATGCGAAACAATCGAGTTAGCTTCAAATCCATGCGAAACACATGATTTAGCTTCAAATCAATGCGATGTAGAAGGTTTAGCTTCAAATCCATGCGAAACACATGATTTAGCTTCAAATCAATGCGATGTAGAAGGTTTAGCTTCAAATCCATGCGATACACTAGATTTAGCTTCAAACCAATGCGATGTAGAAGGTTCAGCTTCAAATATATACGACACATATGATTTAGCTTCAAATACTTCTGATATAAATGATATAGCTTCAAAAGCTGGAGGAACAAACGAGGTAACTTCAATTCCATGCAAAACAAATGATTTAGCTTCAAATCAATGCGAAGTAGATGGCTTAGCTTCAAATCCATGCGAAACAAATGGTTTAGCTACAAATACTTGTGATATACTTTATTTAGCTACAACTGCATGCGAAACAAACGAGTTAGCTGCAAATCCATGCGAAACACATGATTTAGCTTCAAATCAATGCGATGTGGAAGGTTCAGCATCAAATACATACGACAGATGTGATTTAGCTTCAAATACTTCCGATATAAATGATATAGCTTCAAAAGCTGGAGGAACAAACGAGGTAGCATCAATTCCATGCGAAACAAATGATTTAGCTTCAATTCAATGCGAAGTAGATAGCTTAGCTTCAAATCCATTCGAAACAAATGGTTTAGCTACAAATACTTGTGATATACTTTATTTAGCTACAGCTGCATGCGAAACAAACGAGTTAGCTTCAAATCCATGCGAAACACATGACTTAGCTACAAATCAATGCGATGTATAAGGATTAGCTTCAAATCCATGCGAAACAAATGATTTAGCTTCAAACACTTGGGGTAAAAGTGATATAGCTTCAAATGCAGACTAATCAAACGAGTTAGCTTCAAAATCCACGCGATACACATGATTCAGCTTCAAATACTTGCGATATAAGTGATGTAGATTCAAGTGCAGGCGAAACGAACGAGTTAGCTTCAAATCCATGCGAAACACATGATTCAGCTGCAAATCAATGCGATGTAGAAGGTTTAGCTTCAAATCCATGCCAAACACATGATTTAGCTTCAAATCCATGGGATGTAGAAGGTTTAGCTTCAAATCCATGCGAAACATATTATTTAGCTTCAAATCCATGGGATGTAGAAGGTTTAGCTTCAAATCCATGCGAAACATATTATTTAGCTGCAAATCAGTGCGATGTTGAAGGCTCAGGTTCAAATCCATGCGATTCAAATGGTTTCATCTTCAAATACTTGTGAAAGACATGATTCAGCTTCAACTGCATGCGAAACAAACGAGTTAGCTTCAATTCCATGCGAAACAAATGATTTAGCTTCAAATCAATGCGAAGTAGAAGGTTCAGCTTCAAATACATAAGACACATATGATTTAGCTTCAAATACTTCCGATATAAATGATATAGCTTCAAAAGCTGGAGGAACAAACGGGGTAGCTTCAATTCCATGCGAAACAAATGATTTAGCTTCAAATCAATGCAAAGTAGATGGCTTAGCTTCAAATCCATGCGAAACAAATGGTTTAGCTACAAATACTTGTGATATACATTACTTAGCTACAACTGCATGCGAAACAAACGAGTTAGCTTCAAATCCATGCGAAACTCATGGTTTACCTTCAAATCAATGCGATGTAGTAGGTTTAGCTTCAAATCAATGCGATGTAGAAGGTTTAGCTTCAAATCCATGCGAATCAAATGATTTAGCTTCAAATACTTGTGATATACATGATATAGCTTCAAATGCAGACGGAAAAAACGTGATAGCTTCAAATCCATGCGAAAGACATGATTTAGCTTCAAATCAGTGCGTTCTAGGAGGCTGAGCATCAAAACCCATGCGAAACAAACGAGTTAGCTTCAAATCCATGCGAAACACATGATTTAGCTTCAAATAAATTCGAAGTAGAAGGCTTAGCTCCAAATTCATGCGAAACGAAAGATTCAGCTTCAAATACTTGCGCTATAAGTGATATAGCTTCAAATACAGGGGAAACGATCGAGTTAGCTTCAAATCCATGCGAAACACATGATTCAGCTGCAAATCAATGCGATGTAGAAGGTTTAGCTTCAAATCCATGCCAAACACATGATTTAGCTTCAAATCCATGGGATGTAGAAGGTTTAGCTTCAAATCCATGCGAAACATGTTATTTAGCTTCAAATCATTGCGATGTTGAAGGCTCAGGTTCAAATCCATGCGATTCAAATGGTTTCATCGTCAAATACTTGTGAAAGACATGATTTAGCTTCAACTGCATGCGAAACAAACGAGTTAGCTTCAATTCCATGCGAAACAAATGATTTAGCTTCAAATCAATGCGAAGTAGATGGCTTAGCTTCAAATCCATTCGAAACAAATGGTTTAGCTACAAATACTTGTGATATACATTATTTAGCTACAACTGCATGCGAAACAAACGAGATAGCTTCAAATCCATGCGAAACACATGATTTTGCTTCAAATCAATGCGATGTATAAGGTTTAGCTTCAAATCCATGCGATACACATGATTTAGCTTCAAATCAATACGATGTAGCAGGTTCAGCTTCAAATTCATGCGAAACAAATGGTTTAGCTACAAATACTTGTGATATACATTATTTAGCTACAACTGCATGCGAAACAAACGAGTTAGCTTCAAAACCATGCGATACACTAGATTTAGCTTCAAATCAATGCGATGTAGAAGGTCCAGCTTCAAATACATACGACACATATTATTTAGCTTCAAATACTTCCGATATAAATGATATAGCTTCAAAAGCTGGAGGAACAAACGAGGTAGCTTTAATTACATGCGAAACAAATGATTTAGCTTCAAATCAATGCGAAGTAGATGGCTTAGCTTCAAATCCATGTGAAACAAATGGTTTAGCTACATATACTTGAGATATACATTATTTAGCTACAACTGCATGCGAAACAAACGAGTTAGCTTCAAATCCATGCGAAACTCATGATTTAGCTTCAAATCAATGCGATGTAGAAGGTTTAGCTTCAAATCCATGCGATACACTAGATTTAGCTTCAAATCAATGCGATGTAGAAGGTTCAGCATCAAATACATACGACAGATATGATTTAGCTTCAAATACTTCCGATATAAATGATATAGCTTCAAAAGCTGGAGGAACAAACGAGGTAGCATCAATTCCATGCGAAACAAATGATTTAGCTTCAAATCAATGCGAAGTAGATGGCTTAGCTTCAAATCCATGCGAAACAAATGGTTTAGCTACAAATACTTGTGATATACTTTATTTAGCTACAACTGCATGCGAAACAAACGAGTTAGCTGCAAATCCATGCGAAACACATGATTTAGCTTCAAATCAATGCGATGTAGAAGGTTTAGCTTCAAATCCATGCGAAAAAATGGTTTAGCTATAAATACTTGTGATATACATTATTTAGCTACAACTGGATGCAAAACGAACGAGTTAGCTACAAATCCATGCGAAACACATGATTTAGCTTCAAATAAATGCGATGTATAAGGTTTAGCTTCAAATCCATGCGAAACAAATGATTTAGCTTCAAATCAATGCGATGTAGAAGGTTCAGCTTCAAATACATAAGACACATATGATTTAGCTTCAAATACTTCCGATATAAATGATATAGCTTCAAAAGCTGGAGGAACAAACGGGGTAGCTTCAATTCCATGCGAAACAAATGATTTAGCTTCAAATCAATGCGAAGTAGATGGCTTAGCTTCAAATCCATGCGAAACAAATGGTTTAGCTACAAATACTTGTGATATACATTATTTAGCTACAACTGCATGCGAAACAAACGAGTTAGCTTCAAATCCATGCGAAACTCATGATTTACTTTCAAATCAATGCGATGTAGAAGGTTTAGCTTCAAATCAATGCGATGTAGAAGGTTTAGCTTCAAATCCATGCGAATCAAATGATTTAGCTTCAAATACTTGTGATATACATGATATAGCTTCAAATGCAGACGGAAAAAACGTGATAGCTTCAAATCCATGCGAAAGACATGATTTAGCTTCAAATCAGTGCGTTCTAGGAGGCTGAGCATCAAAACCCATGCGAAACAAACGAGTTAGCTTCAAATCCATGCGAAACACATGATTTAGCTTCAAATAAATTCGAAGTAGAAGGCTTAGCTTCAAATTCATGCGAAACGAAAGATTCAGCTTCAAATACTTGCGCTATAGGTGATATAGCTTCAAATACAGGGGAAACGATCGAGTTAGCTTCAAATCCATGCGAAACACATGATTCAGCTGCAAATCAATGCGATGTAGAAGGTTTAGCATCAAATCAATGCGATTCAAATGGTTTAGCTTCAAGTACTTGTGATGTACATGATTTAGCTTCAACTGCATGCGAAACAAATTGTTTAGCCGCAGATACTTATGATATACATGATTTAGCTTCAACTGCATGCGAAAAAAAACGAGTTAGCTTCAAATCCATGTGAAACACATGATTTAGCTTCAAGTTCATGACAAAAACATAGGTTAGCTTCATATATTTTCGGAACAAATGGTATAGATTCAGATACTTGTGATAAACATGATTTAGCTTTAACTGCATGCGGAACAAACGAGTTAGCTTCAAATCCAAGCGAAACACATGAATTCATATGCAAGTCAATGCGAAGTAGAAGTCTTAGCTTCAAATCCATGCAAAAGACATGATGTAGCTTCAAATCCATGGGGTGTAGAAGGTTTATCTTCAAATCCATGCCATACACTATATTTAGCTTCAAATCAATGCGATGTAGAAGGTTCAGCTTCAAATACATACGACACATATGATTTAGCATCAAATACTTCCGATATAAATGATATAGCTTCAAAAGCTGGAGGAACAAACGAGGTAGCTTCAATTCCATGCGAAACAAATGATTTAGCTTCAAATCAATGCGAAGTAGATGGCTTAGCTTCAAATCCATGCGAAACAAATGGTTTAGCTACAAATAGTTGGGTATACATTATTTAGCTACAACTGTATGCGAAACAAGCAAGTTAGCTTCAAATCCATGCGAAACACATGATGTAGCTTCAAATTAATGCGATGTATAAGGTTTATCTTCAAATCCATGCGAAAGACATGATTTAGCTTCAAATCCATGGGGTCTAGAAGGTTTAGCTTCAAATCCATGCGAAACACATTATTTAGCTGCAAATCAGTTCGAAGTAAAAGGATCAGGTTCGAATCCATGCGATTCAAATGGTTCATCTTCAAATACTTGTGAAAGACATGATTTAGCTTCAACTGCATGCGAAACAAACGAGTTAGCTTCAAATCCATGCGAAACACATGATTTAGCTTCAAATCAATGCGATGTAGAAGGATTAGCTTCAAAACAATGCAAAACACGTGATTTAACTTCCAATTAATGCGAAGTAGAAGGCTTAGCGTCAAATCCATGCGAAAAAAATGGTTTAGCTTCAAATACTTGTGATATACGTTATTTAGATTTAACTACATGCGCAACGAACTAGTTAGCTTCAAATCCATGCCAAACACGTGATTTAGCTGCAAATCAATGCGATGTAGAAGGTTTAGCTTCAAATCTATGCGAAACAAATGATTTATCTTCAAACACTTGGGGTATAAGTGATATAGCTTCAAATGCAGACTAATCAAACGAGTTAGCTTCAAATCCATGCGATAAACATGATTCAGCTTCAAATACTTGCGATAAAAGTGATGTAGATTCAACTGCAGGCAAAACGAACGAGTTAGCTTCAAATCCACGCGAAACACATGATTCAGCTGCAAATCAATGCGATGTAGAAGGTTTACCTACAAATCCATGTCAAACACATGATTTAGCATCAAATCCATGGGATGTAGAAGGTTTAGCTTCAAATCCATGCGAAACAAATGATTTAGCTTCAAACACTTGGGGCATAAGTGATATAGCTTCAAATGCAGACTAATCAAACGAGTTAGCTTCAAAATCCACGCGATACACTTGATTCAGCTTCAAATACTTGCGATATAAGTGATGTAGATTCAACTGCAGGCGAAACGAACGAGTTAGCTTCAAATCCATGCGAAACACATGATTTAGCTGCTAATCAATGCGATGTAGAAGGTTCAGCTTTAAATTCATGCGAAACGAAAGATTCAGCTTCAAATACTTGCGATATAAGTGATATAGCTTCAAATACAGGCGAAACGGACGAGTTAGCTTCAACTGCATGCGAAACAAATGAGTTAGCTTCAAATCCATGCGATACACATGATTTAGCTTCAAATCAATGCGATGTAGAAGGTTTAGCTTCAAATCCATCCAAAACACGTGATTTAGCTTCCAATTAATGCGAAGTAGAAGGCTTAGCTTCAAATCCATGCGAAACAAATGGTTTAGCTTCAAATACTTGTGATATACGTTATTTAGATTTAACTGCATGCGCAACGAACTAGTTAGCTTCAAATCCATGCGAAACACATGATTTAGTTGTAAATCAATGCGATGTAGAAGATTTAGCAGCAAATCTATGCGAAACACATGATTTAGCTTCAAACACTTGGGGTATAAGTGATATAGCTTCAAATGCAGACTAATCAAACGAGTTAGCTTCAAATCCATGCGATACACATGATTCAGCTTCAAATACTTGCGATAAAAGTGATGTAGATTCAACTGCAGGCAAAACGAACGAGTTAGCTTCAAATCCATGCGAAACACATCATGTAGCTTCAAATCAATGCGATGTAGAAATTTTTGCTTCAAATCCATGCGAATCAAATGATTTAGCTTCAAATACTTGTGATATACATGATATAGCTTCAAATGTAGGCGGAAAACCGAGTTAGCTTCAAATCCATGCGAAAGACATGATTTAGCTTCAAATCAGTGCGTTCTAGGAGGATTAGCATCTAAACCCATGCGAAACAAACGAGATAGCTCCAAATCCATGCGAAACACATGATTTAGCTTCAAATACTTGCGATAAAAGTGATGTAGATTTAACTGCAGGCAAAACGAACGAGTTAGCTTCAAATCCACGCGAAACACATGATTTAGCTTCAAATCAATACGATGTAGAAGGTTTAGCTTCAAATCCATGCGAATCAAATGATTTAGCTTCAAATACTTGTGATATACGAGATATAGCTTCAAATGTAGGCGGAAAAAACGAGTTAGCTTCAAATCCATGCGAAAGACATGATTTAGCTTCAAATCAGTGCGTTCTAGGAGGCTTAGCATCAAAACCCATGCGAAACAAACGAGTTTGCTTCAAATCCATGCGAAACACATGATTGAGCTTCAAATAAATACGAAGTAGAAGGCTTAGCTTCAAATTCATGCGTAACGAAAGATTCAGCTTCAAATACTTGCGATATAAGTGATATAGCTTCAAATACAGGCGAAACGAACGAGTTAGCTTAAAATGCATGCGAAACACATGATTCAGCTGCAAATCAATGCGATGTAGAAGGTTTAGCTTCAAATCCATGCCAAACACATGATTTAGCATCAAATCCATGGGATATAGAAGGTTTAGCTTCAAATCCATGCGAAACAAATGATTTAGCTTCAAACACTTGGGGTATAAGTGATATAGCTTCAAATGCAGACTAATCAAACGAGTTAGCTTCAAAATCCACGCGATACACATGATTCAGCTTCAAATACTTGCGATATAAGTGATGTAGATTCAACTGCAGGCGAAACGAACGAGTTAGCTCCAAATCCATGCGAAACACATGATTTAGCTGCAAAACAATGCGATGTAGAAAGTATAGCTTCAAATCCATGCGATACACTAGATTTAGCTTCAAATCAACACGATGTAGAAGGTTCAGCTTCAAATACATACGACACATATGATTTAGCATCAAATACTTCCGATATAAATGATATAGCTTCAAAAGCTGGAGGAACAAACGAGGTAGCTTGAATTCCATGCGAAACAAATGATTTAGCTTCAAATCAATGCGAAGAAGATGGTTTAGCTTCAAATCCATGCGAAACAAATGGTTTAGCTACAAATACTTGTGATATACATTATTTAGCTACAACTGCATGCGAAACAAACGAGTTAGCTTCTAATCCATGCGGAACACATCATGTAGCTTCAGATCAATGCGATGTATAAGGTTTAGCTTCAAATCCATGCGAAAGACATGATTTAGCTTCAAATCAGTGCGTTCTAGGCTGCTTAGCATCAAAACCCATGCGAAACAAACGAGTTAGCTTCAAATCCATGCGAAACACATGATTTAGCTTCAAATCAATACGAAGTAGAAGGCTTAGCTTTAAATTCATGCGAAACGAAAGATTCAGCTTCAAATACTTGCGATATAAGTGATATAGCTTCAAATACAGGCGAAACGAACGAGTTAGCTTCAAATGCATGCGAAACACATGATTCAGCTGCAAATCAATGCGATGTAGAAGGTTTAGCTTCAAAACCATGCCAAACACATGATTTAGCTTCAAATCCATGGGATGTAGAAGGTTTAGCTTCAAATCCATGCGAAACACATTATTTAGCTGCAAATCAGTGCGAAGTAGAAGGATCAGGTTCAAATCCATGCGATTCAAATGGTTCATCTTCAAATACTTGTGAAAGACATGATTTAGCTTCAACTGCATGCGAAACAAATGAGTTAGCTTCAAATCCATGCGATACACATGATTTAGCTTCAAATCAATGCGATGTAGAAGGTTTAGCTTCAAATCCATCCAAAACACGTGATTTAGCTTCCAATTAATGCGAAGTAGAAGGCTTAGCTTCAAATCCATGCGAAACAAATGGTTTAGCTTCAAATACTTGTGATATACGTTATTTAGATTTAACTGCATGCGCAACGAACTAGTTAGCTTCAAATCCATGCGAAACACATGATTTAGTTGTAAATCAATGCGATGTAGAAGATTTAGCTTCAAATCTATGCGAAACACATGATTTAGCTTCAAACACTTGGGGTATAAGTGATATAGCTTCAAATGCAGACTAATCAAACGAGTTAGCTTCAAATCCATGCGATACACATGATTCAGATTCAAATACTTGCGATAAAAGTGATGTAGATTCAACTGCAGGCAAAACGAACGAGTTAGCTTCAAATCCATGCGAAACACATGATTTAGCTGCAAATCAATGCGATGTAGAAGGTTTAGCTTCAAATCAATGCGATGTAGAAGGTTCAGCTTCAAATACATACGATACATATGATTTAGCTTCAAATACTTCCGATATAAATGATATAGCTTCAAAAGCTGGAGGAACAAACGAGGTAGCTTCAATTCCATGCGAAACAAATGATTTAGCTTCAAATCAATGCGAAGTAGATGGCTTAGCTTCTAATCCATGCGAAACAGATGGTTTAGCTACAAATACTTGTGATATACATTAGTTAGCTACAACTGCATGCGAAACAAACGAGTTACCTTCAAAACCATGCGAAACATATGAGTTAGTTTCAAATCAAAGCGATGTATGAGGTTTAGCTTCAAATCCATGCGAAAGACATGATTTAGCTTCAAATCAGTGCGTTATAGGCTGCTTAGCATCAAAACCCATGCGAAACAAACAAGTTAGCTTCAAATCCATGCGAAACACATGATTTAGCTTCAAATCAATACGAAGTAGAAGGCTTAGCTTTAAATTCATGCGAAACGAAAGATTCAGCTTCAAATACTTGCGATATAAGTGATATATCTTCAAATACAGGCGAAACGGACGAGTTAGCTTCAAATCCATGCGAAACAAATGGTTTAGCTTCAAATACTTGTGATATACGTTATTTAGATTTAACTGCATGCGCAACGAACTAGTTAGCTTCAAATCCATGGATGTAGAAGGTTTAGCTTCAAATCCTTGCGAAACACATTAGTTAGCTGCAAATCAGTGCGAAGTAGAAGGATCAGGTTCAAATCCATGTGATTCACGTGGTTCATCTTCAAATACTTGTGAAAGACATGACTTAGCTTCAACTGCATGCGAAACAAATGAGTTAGCTTCAAATCCATGCGATACACATGATTTAGCTTCAAATCAATGCGATGTAGAAGGTTTAGCTTCAAATCCATCCAAAACACGTGATTTAGCTTCCAATTAATGCGAAGTAGAAGGCTTAGCTTCAAATCCATGCGAAACGAATGGTTTAGCTTCAAATACTTGTGATATACGTTATTTAGATTTAACTGCATGCGCAACGATCTAGTTAGCTTCAAATCCATGCGAAACACATGATTTAGCTTCAAATCAATACGAAGTAGAAGGCTTAGCTTTAAATTCATGCGAAACGAAAGATTCAGCTTCAAATACTTGCGATATAAGTGATATATCTTCAAATACAGGCGAAACGGACGAGTTAGCTTCAAATCCATGCGAAACAAATGGTTTAGCTTCAAATACTTGTGATATACGTTATTTAGATTTAACCGCATGCGCAACGAACTAGTTAGCTTCAAATCCATGGGATGTAGAAGGTTTAGCTTCAAATCCATGCGAAACACATTAGTTAGCTGCAAATCAGTGCGAAGTAGAAGGATCAGGTTCAAATCCATGTGATTCACGTGGTTCATCTTCAAATACTTGTGAAAGACATGTCTTAGCTTCAACTGCATGCGAAACAAATGAGTTAGCTACAAATCCATGCGATACACATGATTTAGCTTCAAATCAATGCGATGTAGAAGGTTTAGCTTCAAATCCATCCAAAACACGTGATTTAGCTTCCAATTAATGCGAAGTAGAAGGCTTAGCTTCAAATCCATGCGAAACGAATGGTTTAGCTTCAAATACTTGTGATATACGTTATTTAGATTTAAGTGCATGCGCAACGAACTAGTTAGCTTCAAATCCATGCGAAACACATGATTTAGTTGTAAATCAATGCGATGTAGAAGATTTAGCTTCAAATCTATGCGAAACACATGATTTAGCTTCAAACACTTGGGGTATAAGTGATATAGCTTCAAAGGCAGACTAATCAAACGAGTTAGCTTCAAATCCATGCGATACACATGATTCAGCTTCAAATACTTGCGATAAAAGTGATGTAGATTCAACTGCAGGCAAAACGAACGAGTTATCTTCAATCCATGCGAAACACATCATGTAGCTTCAAATCAATGCGATGTAGAAATTTTTGCTTCAAATCCATGCGAATCAAATGATTTAGCTTCAAATACTTGTGATATACATGATATAGCTTCAAATGTAGGCGGAAAACCGAGTTAGCTTCAAATCCATGCGAAAGACATGATTTAGCTTCAAATCAGTGCGTTCTAGGAGGATTAGCATCAAAACCCATGCGAAACAAACGAGATAGCTCCAAATCCATGCGAAACACATGATTTAGCTTCAAATACTTGCGATAAAAGTGATGTAGATTTAACTGCAGGCAAAACGAACGAGTTAGCTTCAAATCCACGCGAAACACATGATTTAGCTTCAAATCAATACGATGTAGAAGGTTTAGCTTCAAATCCATGCGAATCAAATGATTTAGCTTCAAATACTTGTGATATACGAGATATAGCTTCAAATGTAGGCGGAAAAAACGAGTTAGCTTCAAATCCATGCGAAAGAAATGATTTAGCTTCAAATCAGTGCGTTCTAGGAGGCTTAGCATCAAAACCCATGCGAAACAAACGAGTTTGCTTCAAATCCATGCGAAACACATGATTTAGCTGCAAATCAATGCGATGTAGAAAGTATAGCTTCAAATCCATGCGATACACTAGATTTAGCTTCAAATCAACACGATGTAGAAGGTTCAGCTTCAAATACATACGACACATATGATTTAGCATCAAATACTTCCGATATAAATGATATAGCTTCAAAAGCTGGAGGAACAAACGAGGTAGCTTCAATTCCATGCGAAACAAATGAATTAGCTTTTAAATCAATGCGAAGAAGATGGTTTAGCTTCAAATCCATGCGAAACAAATGGTTTAGCTACAAATACTTGTGATATACATTATTTAGCTACAACTGCATGCGAAACAAACGAGTTAGCTTCTAATCCATGCGGAACACATGATGTAGCTTCAGATCAATGCGATGTATAAGGTTTAGCTTCAAATCCATGCGAAAGTCATGATTTAGCTTCAAATCAGTGCGTTCTAGGCTGCTTAGCATCAAAACCCATACGAAACAAACGAGTTAGCTTCAAATCCATGCGAAACACATGATTTAGCTTCAAATCAATACGAAGTAGAAGGCTTAGCTTTAAATTCATGCGAAACGAAAGATTCAGCTTCAAATACTTGCGATATAAGTGATATAGCTTCAAATACAGGCGAAACGAACTAGTTAGCTTCAAATGCATGCGAAACACATGATTCAGCTGCAAATCAATGCGATGTAGAAAGTTTAGCTTCAAAACCATGCCAAACACATGATTTAGCTTCAAATCCATGGGATGTAGAAGGTATAGCTTCAAATCCATGCGAAACACATTATTTAGCTGCAAATCAGTGCGAAGTAGAAGGATCAGGTTCAAATCCATGCGATTCAAATGGTTCATCTTCAAATACTTGTGAAAGACATGATTTAGCTTCAACTGCATGCGAAACAAATGAGTTAGCTTCAAATCCATGCGAAACACATGATTTAGCTTCAAATCAATGCGATGTAGAAGGTTTAGCTTCAAATACATACGACACATATGATTTAGCTTCAAATACTTCCGATATAAATGATATAGCTTCAAAAGCTGGAGGAACAAACGAGGTAGCTTCAATTCCATGCGAAACAAATGATTTAGCTTCAAATCAATGCGAAGTAGATGGCTTAGCTTCAAATCCATGCGAAACAGATGGTTTAGCTACAAATACTTGTGATATACATTAGTTAGCTACAACTGCATGCGAAACAAACGAGTTACCTTCAAAACCATGCGAAACATATGAGTTAGTTTCAAATCAAAGCGATGTATGAGGTTTAGCTTCAAATCCATGCGAAAGACATGATTTAGCTTCAAATCAGTGCGATGTAGAAAGTTTAGCTTCAAAACCATGCCAAACACATGATTTAGCTTCAAATCCATGGGATGTAGAAGGTATAGCTTCAAATCCATGCGAAACACATTATTTAGCTGCAAATCAGTGCGAAGTAGAAGGATCAGGTTCAAATCCATGCGATTCAAATGGTTCATCTTCAAATACTTGTGAAAGACATGATTTAGCTTCAACTGCATGCGAAACAAATGAGTTAGCTTCAAATCCATGCGAAACACATGATTTAGCTTCAAATCAATGCGATGTAGAAGGTTTAGCTTCAAATACATACGACACATATGATTTAGCTTCAAATACTTCCGATATAAATGATATAGCTTCAAAAGCTGGAGGAACAAACGAGGTAGCTTCAATTCCATGCGAAACAAATGATTTAGCTTCAAATCAATGCGAAGTAGATGGCTTAGCTTCAAATCAATGCGATGTAGAAGGTTTAGCTTCAAATCCATCCAAAACACGTGATTTAGCTTCCAATTAATGCGAAGTAGAAGGCTTAGCTTCAAATCCATGCGAAACAAATGGTTTAGCTTCAAATACTTGTGATATACGTTATTTAGATTTAACTGCATGCGCAACGAACTAGTTAGCTTCAAATCCATGCGATACACATGATTCAGCTTCAAATACTTGCGATGAAAGTGATGTAGATTCAACTGCAGGCAAGACGATCGAGTTAGCTTCAAATCCATGCGAAACACATGATTTAGCTGCAAATCAATGCGATGTAGAAGGATTAGCTTCAAATCCATGCGAATCAAATGATTTAGCTTCAAATACTTGTGATATACATGATATAGCTTCAAATGCAGGAGGAAAAAACGAGTTAGCTTCCAATCCATGCGAAAGACATGATTTAGCTTCAAATCAGTGCGTTCTAGGAGGCTTAGCATCAAAACCCATGCGAAACAAACGAGTCAGCTTCAAATCCATGCGAAATGGTCATGATCAAATCAAACCGAAGTAGAAGGAGTAGCTTCACATCCATGCGAAACAGATGGTTTAGCTTCAAATATTTGTGATATACATGATTTAGTATCAACTGCGTGCGAAACAATCGAGTGAGCTACAAATCCAAGCGAAACAATGATTTAGCTTCAAATCATTGTGATGTAGAAGGTTTAGTCTCAAATCCGCCCGAAACGAATGATTTAACTTCAAATACTTGCGATATAAGTGATATATCTACAAATGCAGGCGACCCAAATGAGTTAGCTTCAATTCCATGTAGAACACATGATTTAACTTCAATTCAATGCGAAGTAGAAGGCTTATCTGCAAATCCATGCGATACAAATTGTTTAGCTTCAAATACTTGGGATATACATGATTTAGCTTCAACTGCATTCGAAAGAGACGAGTTAGCTTAGAATCCACGCCAAATATATTATTTAGTTTCAAGACAATGCGAATTAGAAGGCTTAGCTTCAAATCCATGCGAAACAAATGATTTTTCTTCAAATACTTGCGGTATAAGTGATATAGCTTCAAATGCAGGCGAAACAAATGAGTTAGCTTCAAAACCATGCGAGACACATGATGTAGCTTCAAATCAAAGCAAAGTAGAAGGCATAAGCCTTTTGAAGATAATCTTCAAACCCATGCGAAACACATTATTTACCGTCAAGTACTTGCGGTATAAATGAAATAGCGTCAAATGCAGGCGAAACAAGTGAGTTCGTTTCGAAACCATTCGAAATACATGATTTAGCTTTAAATCAATGCAATGTGGAAGGCTTAGCATCAAATCCAGGCGGAACAAATGGTTTAGCATCAAATACTTGCGGTATAAGTGATAAAGCTTCAAATGCAGGCGAAACAAATGTGTTAGTTTCAAATCCATGAGAGACACGTGATTTAGCTTCAAATCAAAGCGAAGTAGAAGGCTTAGCTTCAAATCCAAGCGAATCACATGATTTATCTTTAAATTCATGCGAAACACATGGTTTAGTTTCAATTCCATGCGAATCAAATGATTTAGCTACAAATACTTGTGATATACATGATTTAGCTTGAACTGCGTGCGAAGCAAACGAATAAGCTTCAAATCAATGCGATACACATGATTAAGCTTCAAATCAATTCGAAGTAGAAGGCTTAGCTTCAAATCCAAGCGACACTAATTAATTAGCTTCAAATACTTGCGATATAAGTGATATTGCTTCAAAAGCTGGCCAAACAAACGAGTTAGCTTCACATCCATGCGAAACAGATGGTTTAGCTTCAAATATTTGTGATATACATGATTTAGTTTCAACTGCATGCGAAACAATCGAGTGAGCTTCAAATCCAAGCGAAACAATGATTTAGCCTTAAATCAAAGCGAAGTAGAAGGCTTAGCTTCAAATGCAAGCGAATCACATGATTATCTTCAAATCAATGCGAAGTAGAAGGATTAGCATCAAATCCATGCGGAACAAATAATGTAGCATCAAATCAATGCGAAGTAGACAGACTAGCTTCAAATCCATGTGAAACAAATGATTTAGCTACAAATACTTGTGATATACATTATTTAGCTACAACTGCATGCGAAACAAACGAGTTAGCTTCAAATCCATGCGAAACACATGATTTAGCTTAAAATCATTGCGATGTATAAAGTTTAGCTTCAAATCCATGCGATAGACATGATTTAGATTCAAATCAATACGATGTAGTAGGTTCAGCTTCAAATCCATGCGATATAAGTGATGTAGCTTCAAAAGCAGGGGGAACAAACGAGGTAGCTTCAATTCCATGCGAAACAAATGATTTAGCTGCAAATCAATTCGAAGTAGAAGGTTTAGCTTCAAATCCATGCGAATCAAATGATTTAGCTTCAAATACTTGTGATATACATGATATAGCTTCAAATGCAGGCGGAAAAAACGAGTTAGATTCAAATCCATGCGAAACACATGATTTAGGTTCAGATACTTGCGATATAAGTGATATAGCTTCATATGCAGGCGAAGCAAACGAGTTATTGTCGAATCCATGCGAAACACATGATTTAACTTCAAATCAATTCGAAGTAGGAGGATTAGCTTCAAATCCATGCGAAACAAATGATTTAAATCCAAATCCAAGCGAAAAACATGATTTAGCTTCAAATCAATGCGAAGTTTAAGGCTTAGCTTCAAAACCATGCGACACAAATTATTTAGCTTCAAATACTTGCAACATAAGTCATATAGATTCGAATGCAGGCGAAACAAAAGTTTTAGCTCCACATCCATGCGAAACATATGATTTAGCTTCAAATACTTGCGATATAAGTGATATAGCTTCAAATGCAGACGAATCAAACGAGTTAGCTTCAAAATCCATTCGATACACATGATTTAGCTTCAAATCATTGCGAAAATCATGATTTAGCTTCAAAATCAATGCGAACTAGATGTCTTAGCTTCAAAACCATGTGAAACAAATGAGTAAGCTTCAAATCAATGCGAAGTAGAAAGCTTATCTTCAAATCCATGCGAAACGAAAGATTTAGCTTTAAATACTTGCGAATATAAGTGATATAGTTTCAAATACAGACGACACAAACGAGTTTGCTTCAAATCCATGCGAAACACATGATTTAGATTCAAATCAATGCGAAGTAGAAGTCTTGGCTTTAAATCCATGCGAAACAAATGGATTCGCTTCAAATACTTGCGATATAAATGAAATAGCTTCAAATGCCGGCGACACAAACGAGTTAGCGTCAAATCCATGCAAAGAACATGAGTAAGCTAAAAATGCATGCGAAAAACATGATTTAGGTTCAAATTCATGGGAAACACGTGGTATAGCTTCAAATACATGCGAGACAAATTGTTTAGCTTCAGATATTTATGCTTAAGCTTCAACTGCATGCGAAACAAACGAGTTAGCTTCAAATCCAAGCTAAACACATGACTAAGCTTCAAATGCATGCGAAACAAATGATTTAGATTCAAATACTTGCGGTAGAAGTGATATCGATTCAAATGCAGACGAAACAAACGAGTTAGTTTCAAATCCAAACGAAACGCATGATTTAGATACAAATCAATGCGATGTAGAAGGTTTAGTTTCAAATCCATGCGAAACAAATCAATTAGCTTCAAATACTTGCGACATAAGTGATATAGATACAAATGCAGAAGAAGCAAACGAGTTAGCTTCAAAGCCATGCGATATACACGATGTAGCTGCAAAACAATGCGACGTAGAAGGTTTAGTTTCTAATCCATGCAAAACAAACGATTTAGTATTAGATACTTGCGATATAAATGATATAACTTCAAATGCAGGCGGAACAAACGAGTTAGCTTCAAAATCCATTCGATACACATGATTTAGCTTCAAATCATTGCGAAAATCATGATTTAGCTTCAAAATCAATGCGAACTAGATGTCTTAGCTTCAAAACCATGTGAAACAAATGAGTAAGCTTCAAATCAATGCGAAGTAGAAAGCTTATCTTCAAATCCATGCGAAACGAAAGATTTAGCTTTAAATACTTGCGAATATAAGTGATATAGTTTCAAATACAGACGACACAAACGAGTTTGCTTCAAATCCATGCGAAACACATGGTTTTGATTCATATTATTGCGAAACAAATGGGTTATATTCAGATACTTGTGATAAACAGGATTTAGCTTCAACTGCGTGCGAAGCAAACGAATAAAGCTTCAAATCAATGCGATACACATGATTAAGCTTCAAATCAATTCGAAGTAGAAGGCTTAGCTTCAAATCCAAGCGATACTAATTATTTAGCTTCAAATACTTTCGATATAAGTGATATAGCTTCAAATGCAGGCGAAACAAACGAGTTAGCTTCAAATCCATGCGAAACACATGATTTAGCTTCAAATCCATGAGAAACACATGATTTAGCTTCAAATCAATGCGATGTAGAAGGTTTAGCTTCAAATCCGCTCGAAACAAATGATTTAGCTTCAAATACCTGCGATATAAGTGATATAACTTCAAATGCAGGCGAACCAAACGAGTTAGCTTCTAATCCATGTAGAACACATGATTTAGCTACCAATCAATGCGAAGTAGAAGGCTTAGCTTCAATTCCATGCGAAACGAAAGATTTAGCTTCAAATACTTGCGAATATAAGTGATATAGCTGCAAACGGAGGCGAAACAAATGAGTTAGTTACAGATCCATGCGATACACATGATTTGAGTTCAAATCAAACCGAAGTAGAAGGAGTAGCTTCACATCCATGCGAAACAGATGGTTCAGCTTCAAATATTTGTGATATACATGATTTAGTTTCAACTGCATGCGACACAATCGAGTGAGCTTCAAATCCAACCGATACACTAGATTTAGCTTCAAATCAATGCGATGTAGAAGGTTCAGCTTCAAATCCATGCGATACATATGATTTAGCTTCAAATACTTCCGATATAAATGATATAGCTTCAAAAGCTGGAGGAACAAACGAGGTAGCTTCAATTCCATGCGAAACAAATGATTTAGCTTCAAATCAATGCGAAGTAGATGGCTTACCTTCAAATCCATGCGTAACTAATGGTTTAGCTACAAATACTTGTGATATACATTATTTAGCTACAACTGCATGCGAAACAAACTAGTTAGCTTCAAAACCATGCGATACACTAGATTTAGCTTTAAATCAATGCGATGTAGAAGGTTCAGCTTCAAAACCAAGCGATACATATGATTTAGCTTCAAATACTTCCGATATAAATGATATAGCTTCAAAAGCTGGAGGAACAAACGAGGTAGCTTCAATTCCATGCGAAACAAATGATTTAGCTGCAAATCAATACGAAGTAGAAGGTTTAGCTTCAAATCCATGAGAAACAAATGGTTTAGCTACAAATACTTGTGATATACATGATATAGCTTCAAATGCAGACGGAAAAAACGAGTTAGCTTCAAATCCATGCGAAAGACATGATTTAGCTTCAAATCAGTGCGTTCTAGGAGGCTTAGCATCAAAACTCATGCGAAACAAACGAGTTAGCTTCAAATCCATGCGAAAGTCATGATTTAGCTTCAAATAAATTCGAAGTAGAAGGCTTAGCTTCAAATTCATGCGTAACGAAAGATTCAGCTTCAAATACTTGCGATACAAGTGATATAGCTTCAAATACAGGCGAAACGAACGAGTTAGCTTCAAATCCATGCGAAACACATGATTCAGCTGCAAATCAATGCGATGTACAAGGTTTAGCTTCAAATCCATGCCAAACACATGACTTAGCTTCAAATCCATGGGATGTAGAAGGTTTAGCTTCAAATCCATGCGAAACATATTATTTAGCTGCAAATCAGTGCGATGTAGAAGGCTCAGGTTCAAATCCATGCGATTCAAATGGTTCATCTTCAAATACTTGTGAAAGACATGATTTAGATTCAACTGCATGCGAAACAAACGAGTTAGCTTCTAATCCATGCGGAACACATGATGTAGCTTCAAATCAATGCGATGTATAAGGTTTAGCTTCAAATCCATGCGAAAGACATGATTTAGCTTCAAATCCGTGCGTTCTAGGCGGCTTAGCATCAAAACCCATGCAAAACAAACGAGTTAGCTTCAAATCCATGCGAAATGGTCATGATCAAATCAAACCGAAGTAGAAGGAGTAGCTTCACATCCATGCGAAACAGATGGTTGAGCTTCAAATATTTGTGATATACATGATTTAGTATCAACCCCGTGCGAAACAATCGAGTGAGCTTCAAATCCAAGCGAAACAATGATTTAGCTTCAAATCATTGTGATGTAGAAGGTTTAGTCTCAAATCCATCCAAAACACGTGATTTAGCTTCCAATTAATGCGAAGTAGAAGGCTTAGCTTCAAATCCATGCGAAACAAATGGTTTAGCTTCAAATACTTGTGATATACGTTATTTAGATTTAACTGCATGCGCAACGAACTAGTTAGCTTCAAATCCATGCGAAACACATGATTTAGTTGTAAATCAATGCGATGTAGAAGATTTAGCTTCAAATCTATGCGAAACACATGATTTAGCTTCAAACACTTGGGGTATAAGTGATATAGCTTCAAATGCAGACTAATCAAACGAGTTAGCTTCAAATCCATGCGATACACATGATTCAGCTTCAAATACTTGCTATAAAAGTGATGTATATTCAACTGCAGGCAAAACGAACGAGTTAGCTTCAAATCCATGCGAAACACATCATGTAGCTTCAAATCAATGCGATGTAGAAATTTTTGCTTCAAATCCATGCGAATCAAATGATTTAGCTTCAAATACTTGTGATATACGAGATATAGCTTCAAATGTAGGCGGAAAAAACGAGTTAGCTTCAAATCCATGCGAAAGACATGATTTAGCTTCAAATCAGTGCGTTCTAGGAGGCTTAGCATCAAAACCCATGCGAAACAAACGAGTTTGCTTCAAATCCATGCGAAACACATGATTGAGCTTCAAATCCATGCGAAACACATGATTGAGCTTCAAATAAATACGAAGTAGAAGGCTTAGCTTCAAATTCATGCGTAACGAAAGATTCAGCTTCAAATACTTGCGATATAAGTGATATAGCTTCAAATACAGGCGAAACGAACGAGTTAGCTTAAAATGCATGCGAAACACATGATTCAGCTGCAAATCAATGCGATGTAGAAGGTTTAGCTTCAAATCCATGCCAAACACATGATTTAGCATCAAATCCATGGGATATAGAAGGTTTAGCTTCAAATCCATGCGAAACAAATGATTTAGCTTCAAACACTTGGGGTATAAGTGATATAGCTTCAAATGCAGACTAATCAAACGAGTTAGCTTCAAAATCCACGCGATACACATGATTCAGCTTCAAATACTTGCGATATAAGTGATGTAGATTCAACTGCAGGCGAAACGAACGAGTTAGCTCCAAATCCATGCGAAACACATGATTTAGCTGCAAATCAATGCGATGTAGAAAGTATAGCTTCAAATCCATGCGATACACTAGATTTAGCTTCAAATCAACACGATGTAGAAGGTTCAGCTTCAAATACATACGACACATATGATTTAGCATCAAATACTTCCGATATAAATGATATAGCTTCAAAAGCTGGAGGAACAAACGAGGTAGCTTCAATTCCATGCGAAACAAATGATTTAGCTTCAAATCAATGCGAAGAAGATGGTTTAGCTTCAAATCAATGCGAAACAAATGGTTTAGCTACAAATACTTGTGATATACATTATTTAGCTACAACTGCATGCGAAACAAACGAGTTAGCTTCTAATCCATGCGGAACACATGATGTAGCTTCAAATCAATGCGATGTATAAGGTTAGCTTCAAATCCATGCGAAAGACATGATTTAGCTTCAAATCAGTGCGTTCTAGGCGGCTTAGCATCAAAACCCATGCAAAACAAACGAGTTAGCTTCAAATCCATGCGAAATGGTCATGATCAAATCAAACCGAAGTAGAAGGAGTAGCTTCACATCCATGCGAAACAGATGGTTTAGCTTCAAATATTTGTGATATACATGATTTAGTATCAACTGCGTGCGAAACAATCGAGTGAGCTACAAATCCAAGCGAAACAATGATTTAGCTTCAAATCATTGTGATGTAGAAGGTTTAGTCTCAAATCCGCCCGAAACGAATGATTTAACTTCAAATACTTGCGATATAAGTGATATAGCTACAAATGCAGGCGACCCAAATGAGTTAGCTTCAATTCCATGTAGAACACATGATTTAACTTCAATTCAATGCGAAGTAGAAGGCTTATCTGCAAATCCATGCGATACAAATTGTTTAGCTTCAAATACTTGGGATATACATGATTTAGCTTCAACTGCATTCGAAAGAGACGAGTTAGCTTAGAATCCACGCGAAATACATTATTTAGCTTCAAGACAATGCGAATTAGAAGGCTTAGCTTCAAATCCATGCGAAACAAATGATTTTTCTTCAAATACTTGCGGTATAAGTGATATAGCTTCAAATGCAGGCGAAACAAATGAGTTAGCTTCAAAACCATGCGAGACACATGATTTAGCTTCAAATCAAAGCAAAGTAGAAGGCATAAGCCTTTTGAAGATAATCTTCAAACCCATGCGAAACACATTATTTACCGTCAAGTACTTGCGGTATAAATGAAATAGCGTCAAATGCAGGCGAAACAAGTGAGTTCGTTTCGAAACCATTCGAAATACATGATTTAGCTTTAAATCAATGCGATGTGGAAGGCTTAGCATCAAATCCAGGCGGAACAAATGGTTTAGCATCAAATACTTGCGGTATAAGTGATAAAGCTTCAAATGCAGGCGAAACAAATAAGTTAGTTTCAAATCCATGAGAGACACATGATTTAGCTTCAAATCAAAGCGAAGTAGAAGGCTTAGCTTCAAATCCAAGCGAATCACATGATTTATCTTCAAATTCATGCGAAACACATGGTTTAGTTTCAATTCCATGCGAATCAAATGGTTTAGCTACAAATACTTGTGATATACATGATTTAGCTTGAACTGCGTGCGAAGCAAACGAATAAGCTTCAAATCAATGCGATACACATGATTAAGCTTCAAATCAATTCGAAGTAGAAGGCTTAGCTTCAAATCCAAGCGACACTAATTATTTAGCTTCAAATACTTGCGATATAAGTGATATAGCTTCAAAAGCTGGCCAAACAAACGAGTTAGCTTCACATCCATGCGAAACAGATGGGTTAGCTTCAAATATTTGTGATATACATGATTTAGTTTCAACTGCATGCGAAACAATCGAGTGAGCTTCAAATCCAAGCGAAACAATGATTTAGCCACAAATACTTGTGATATACATTATTTAGCTACAACTGCATGCGAAACAAACGAGTTAGCTTCAAATCCATGCGAAACACATGATTTAGCTTAAAATCATTGCGATGTATAAAGTTTAGCTTCAAATCCATGCGATAGACATGATTTAGATTCAAATCAATACGATGTAGTAGGTTCAGCTTCAAATCCATGCGATATAAGTGATGTAGCTTCAAAAGCAGGGGGAACAAACGAGGTAGCTTCAATTCCATGCGAAACAAATGATTTAGCTGCAAATCAATTCGAAGTAGAAGGTTTAGCTTCAAATCCATGCGAATCAAATGATTTAGCTTCAAATACTTGTGATATACATGATATAGCTTCAAATGCAGGCGGAAAAAACGAGTTAGATTCAAATCCATGCGAAACACATGATTTAACTTCAAATCAATTCGAAGTAGGAGGATTAGCTTCAAATCCATGCGAAACAAATGATTTAAATCCAAATCCAAGCGAAAAACATGATTTAGCTTCAAATCAATGCGAAGTTTAAGGCTTAGCTTCAAAACCATGCGACACAAATTATTTAGCTTCAAATACTTGCAACATAAGTCATATAGATTCGAATGCAGGCGAAACAAAAGTTTTAGCTCCACATCCATGCGAAACATATGATTTAGCTTCAAATACTTGCGATATAAGTGATAAAGCTTCAAATGCAGACGAATCAAACGAGTTAGCTTCAAAATCCATTCGATACACATGATTTAGCTTCAAATCATTGCGAAAATCATGATTTAGCTTCAAAATCAATGCGAACTAGATGTCTTAGCTTCAAAACCATGTGAAACAAATGAGTAAGCTTCAAATCAATGCGAAGTAGAAAGCTTATCTTCAAATCCATGCGAAACGAAAGATTTAGCTTTAAATACTTGCGAATATAAGTGATATAGTTTCAAATACAGACGACACAAACGAGTTTGCTTCAAATCCATGCGAAACACATGATTTAGATTCAAATCAATGCGAAGTAGAAGGCTTGGCTTTAAATCCATGCGAAACAAATGGATTCGCTTCAAATACTTGCGATATAAATGAAATAGCTTCAAATGCCGGCGACACAAACGAGTTAGCGTCAAATCCATGCAAAGAACATGAGTAAGCTAAAAATGCATGCGAAAAACATGATTTAGGTTCAAATTCATGGGAAACACGTGGTATAGCTTCAAATACATGCGAGACAAATTGTTTAGCTTCAGATATTTATGCTTAAGCTTCAACTGCATGCGAAGCAAACGAGTTAGCTTCAAATCCAAGCTAAACACATGACTAAGCTTCAAATGCATGCGAAACAAATGATTTAGATTCAAATACTTGCGGTAGAAGTGATATCGATTCAAATGCAGACGAAACAAACGAGTTAGTTTCAAATCCAAACGAAACGCATGATTTAGATACAAATCAATGCGATGTAGAAGGTTTAGTTTCAAATCCATGCGAAACAAATCAATTAGCTTCAAATACTTGCGACATAAGTGATATAGATACAAATGCAGAAGAAGCAAACGAGTTAGCTTCAAAGCCATGCGATATACACGATGTAGCTGCAAAACAATGCGACGTAGAAGGTTTAGTTTCTAATCCATGCAAAACAAACGATTTAGTATTAGATACTTGGGATATAAATGATATAACTTCAAATGCAGGCGGAACAATCGAGTTAGCTCCAAATCCATGCGAAACACATGATTTAGATTCAAATCATGCGAAACACATGGTTTTGATTCATATTATTGCGAAACAAATGGGTTATATTCACATACTTGTGATAAACAGGATTTAGCTTCAACTGCGTGCGAAGCAAACGAATAAAGCTTCAAATCAATGCGATACACATGATTAAGCTTCAAATCAATTCGAAGTAGAAGGCTTAGCTTCAAACCCAAGCGATACTAATTATTTAGCTTCAAATACTTTCGATATAAGTGATATAGCTTCAAATGCAGGCGAAACAAACGAGTTAGCTTCAAATCCATGCGAAACACATGATTTAGCTTCAAATCCATGAGAAACACATGATTTAGCTTCAAATCAATGCGATGTAGAAGGTTTAGCTTCAAATCCGCTCGAAACAAATGATTTAGCTTCAAATACCTGCGATATAAGTGATATAACTTCAAATGCAGGCGAACCAAACGAGTTAGCTTCTAATCCATGTAGGACACATGATTTAACTTCAATTCAATGCGAAGTAGAAGGCTTATCTGCAAATCCATTGGATACAAATTGTTTAGCTTCAAATACTTGGGATATACATGATTTAGCTTCAACTGCATTCGAAAGAGACGAGTTAGCTTAGAATCCACGCGAAATACATTATTTAGCTTCAAGACAATGCGAATTAGAAGGCTTAGCTTCAAATCCATGCGAAACAAATGATTTAGCTTCAAATCAATGCGATGTAGAAGATTTAGCTTCAAATCCATGCCAAACACATGACTTAGCTTCAAATCCATGGGATGTAGAAGGTTTAGCTTCAAATCCATGCGAAACATATTATTTAGCTGCAAATCAGTGCTATGTAGGAGGCTCTGGTTCAAATCCATGCGATTCAAATGGTTCATCTTCAAATACTTGTGAAAGACATGATTTAGCTTCAACTGCGTGCGAAACAAACGAGTTAGCTTCAAATCCATGCGAAACACATGATTTAGCTTGAAATCAATGCGATGTAGAAGGTTTTGCTTCAATTCCATGCGAATCAAATGATTTAGCTTCAAATACTTGTGATATACATGATATAGATTCAAATGCAGGCGGAACAAACGAGTTAGCTTCAAATCCATGCGAAACACATGATTTAGCAGCAAATCAATGCGATGTAGAATGTTTAGCTTCAAATCCATGCGAAACAAATGGTTGAGCTACAAATACTTGTGATATACATTATTTAGCTTCAACTGCATGCGAAACAAACGGGTTAGCTTCAAATCCATGAGAAACACGATTTAGCTTCAAATCAATGCGATGTAGAAGGTTTAGGTTCAAATCCAAGCGAAACACATGATTTAGCTTCAAATACTTGCGATATAAGTGATCTAGCATCAAATACAGGCGAAGCGAAAGAGTTAGCTTCAAATCAATGCCAAACACATGATTCAGCTGCAAATCAATGCGATGTAGAAGGTTTAGCTTCAAATCCATGCGAAACAAATGATTTAGCTTCAAATCAATGCGATGTAGAAGGTTCAGCTTCAAATACATACGACACATATGATTTAGCTTCAAATACTTCCGATATAAATGATATAGCTTCAAAAGCTGGAGGAACAAACGAGGTAGCTTCAATTCCATGCGAAACAAATGATTTAGCTTCAAATCAATGCGAAGTAGATGGCTTAGATTCAAATCCGTTCGAAACAAATGGTTTAGCTACAAATCAATGCGATGTATAAGGTTTAGCTTCAAATCCATGCGAAACAAATGATTTAGCTTCAAACACTTGGGGTATAAGTGATATAGCTTCAAATGCAGACTAATCAAGCGAGTTAGCTTCAAAATCCACGCGATACACATGATTCCGCTTCAAATACTTGCGATATATGTGATGTAGATTCAACTGCAGGCGAAACGAACGAGTTAGCTTCAAATCCATACGAAACACATGATTTAGCTGCTAATCAATGCGATGTAAAAGGTTTAGCGTCAAATCCATGCGATACACTAGATTTAGCTTCAAATTAATGCGATGTAGAAGGTTCAGCATCAAATACATACGACACATATGATTTAGCTTCAAATACTTCCGATATAAATGATATAGCTTCAAAAGCTGGAGGAACAAACGAGGTAGCTTCAATTACATGCGAAACAAAGGATTTAGCTTCAAATCAATGCGAAGTAGATGGCTTAGCTTCAAATCCATGCGAAACAAATGGTTTAGCTACAAATACTTGTGATATACTTTATTTAGCTACAACTGCATGCGAAACAAACGAGTTAGCTGCAAATCCATGCGAAACACATGATTTAGATTCAAATCAATGCGATGTATAAGGTTTAGCTTCAAATCCCTGCGAAGAAAATGGTTTAGCTATAAATACTTGTGATATACATTATTTAGCTACAACTGGATGCAAAACGAACGAGTTAGCTACAAATCCATGCGAAACAAATGATTTAGCTTCAAATCAATGCGATGTAGAAGGTTTAGCTTCAAATCCATGCGAATCAAATGATTTAGCTTCAAATACTTGTGATATACATGATATAGCTTCAAATGCATGCGAAACAAACGAGTTAGCTTCAAATCCATGCGAAACACATGATTTAGCTTCAAATCAATGCGATGTAGAAGTTTTAGCTTCAAATCCATGCGAATCAAATGATTTAGCTTCAAATACTTGTGATATACATGATATAGCTTCCAATGAAGGCGGAACAAACGAGTTAGCTTCAAATCCATGCGATACAAATGATTTAGCTTCAAATCAATGCGAAGTAGATGGCTTAGCTTCAAATCCATGCGAAACAAATGGTTTAGCTACAAATACTTGTGATATACATTATTTAGCTACAACTGCATGCGAAACAAACGAGTTAGCTTCAAAACCATGCGATACACTAGATTTAGCTTCAAATCAATGCGATGTAGAAGGTCCAGCTTCAAATACATACGACACATATTATTTAGCTTCAAATACTTCCGATATAAATGATATAGCTTCAAATGCAGGCGGAACAAACGAGTTAGCTTCAAATCCATGCGAAACAAATGATTTAGCTTCAAATCAATGCGAAGTAGATGGCTTAGTTTCAAATCCATGCGAAACAAATGGTTTAGCTACAAATACTTGTGATATACATTATTTAGCTACATCTGCATGCGAAACAAACGAGTTAGCTTCAAATCCATGCGAAACACATGATTTAGCTTCACATCAATACGAAGTACAAGGCTTAGCTTTAAATTCATGCGAAACGAAAGATTCAGCTTCAAATACTTGCGATATAGGTGATATAGCTTCAAATACAGGCGAAACGAACGAGTTAGCTTCAAATGCATGCGAAACACATGATTCAGATGCAAATCAATGCGATGTAGAAGGTTTAGCTTCAAATCCATGCCAAACACATGATTTAGCTTCAAATCCATGGGATGTAGAAGGTTTAGCTTCAAATCCACGCGAAACACATTATTCAGCTGCAAATCAGTGCGAAGTAGAAGGACCAGGTTCAAATCCATGCGATTCAAATGGTTCATCTTCAAATACTTGAGAAAGACATGATTTAGCTTCAACTGCAAGCGAAAAAAACGAGTTAGCTTCAAATCAATGCGATGTAGAAGGTTTAGCTTCAAATCAATAAGAGGTAGAAGGTTTAGCTTCAGATCAATAGAATGTAGAATGTTTAGCTTCAAATCAATGCGATGTAGAAGGTTTAGCTTCAAATCCATGCGAAACAAATGGTGTAGCTACAAATCCATGCGAAACAAATGGTGTAGCTACAAATACTTGTGATATACATTATTTAGCTACAACTGCATGCGAAACGAGCGAGTTAGCATCAAATCCATGCGAAACACATGATTTAGCTTCAAATCAATGCGATGTAGAAGGTTTAGCTTCAAATCCATGCAAAACACTTGATTTAGCTTCCAATTAATGCGAAGTAGATGGCTTAGCTTCAAATCCATGCGAAACACATGGTTTAGCATCAAATACATGCAAAACAAATTGTTTAGCTGCAGATACTTATGATATACATGATTTAGCTTCAACTGCATGCGAAACAAACGAGTTAGCTTCAAATACATGCGAAACACATGATTTAGTTTCTAATCAATGCGATGTAGAAGGTTTAGCTTCAAATCCGCCCGAAACAAATGATTTAGATTCAAATGCTTGCGATATAAGTGATATAGCTTCAAATGCAGGCGGAATAGTCGAGTTAGCTTCAAATGCATGCGAAACACATGATTTAGCTTCAAATTCATGCGAAACACAGGATTTAGCTTCAAATTCATGCGAATCACATGGATTGGCTTCTTATTCTTGCGAAACAAATGGTTTTGCTTCAGATACTTGTGACAAACATGATTTAGCTGCAACTGCATGCGAAACAAACGATTTGGCTTCATATCCATGAGAACCACACGATTTAGCTTCAAATCAATGCGATGTAGAAGGTTTAGCTTCAAATCCAAGCGAAACACATGATTTAGCTTCAAATACTTGCGATATAAGTGATCTAGCTTCAAATACAGGCGAAGCGAAAGAGGTAGCTTCAAAACCATGCGAAACACATGATTAAGCTTCAAATCAATGCGATGTAGAAGGTTTAGCTTCAAATCCATGCGATACACTAGATTTAGCTTCAAATCAATGCGATGTAGAAGGATCAGCTTCAAATACATACGACACATATGATTTAGCTTCAAATACTTCCGATATTAATGATATAGCTTCAAAAGCTGGAGGAACAAACGAGGTAGCTTCAATTCCATGCGAAACAAATGATTTAGCTTCAAATCAATGCGATGTAGAAGGTTTAGCTTCAAATCCATACGATACACTAGACTTAGCTTCAAATCAATGCGATGTAGAAGGTTCAGCTTCAAATACATACGACCCATATGATTTAGCTTCAAATACTTCCGAAACAAACGAGTTAGCTTCAAATCCATGCAAAACAAATGATTTAGCTTCAAATGAATGCGAAGTAGATGGCTTAGCTTCAAATCCATGCGAAACAAATGGTTTAGATACAAATACTTGTGATATACATTATTTAGCTACAACTGGATGCAAAACGAACGAGTTAGCTACAAATCCATGCGAAACACATGATTTAGCTTCAAATCAATGCGATGTATAAGGTTTAGCTTCAAATCCATGCGATACACATGATGTAGCTTCAAATCAATACGATGTAGTAGGTTCAGCTTCAAATCCATGCGATATAAGTGATACAGCTTCAAAAGCAGGAGGAACAAACGAGGTAGCTTCAGTTCCATGCGAAACAAATGATTTAGCTGCAAATCAATACGAAGTAGAAGGTTTTGCTTCAAATCCATGCGAAAAAAATGGTTTAGCTACAAATACTTGTGATATACATTATTTAGCTACAACTGCATGCGAAACGAACGAGTTTGCTTCAAATCCATGCGAAAGACACGATTTAGCTTCAAATCAGTGCCTTCTAGGAGGCTTAGCATCAAAACCCATGCAAAACAAACGAGTTAGCTTCAAATCCATGCGAAACACATGATTTAGCTTCAAATAAATTCGAAGTAGAAGGCTTAGCTTCAAATTCATGCGAAACGAAAGATTCAGCTTCAAATACTTGCGATATAAGAGATATAGCTTCAAATACAGGCGAAACGAACGAGTTAGCTTCAAATCCATGCGAAACACATGATTCAGCTGCAAATCAATGCGATGTAGAAGATTTAGCTTCAAATCCATGCCAAACACATGACTTAGCTTCAAATCCATGGGATGTAGAAGGTTTAGCTTCAAATCCAAGCGAAACATATTATTTAACTGCAAATCAGTGCTATGTAGAAGGCTCAGGTTCAAATCCATGCGATTCAAATGGTTCATCTTCAAATACTTGTGAAAGACATGATTTAGCTTCAACTGCATGCGAAACAAACGAGTTAGCTTCAAATCCATGCGAAACACATGATTTAGATTGAAATCAATGCGATGTAGAAGGTTTTGCTTCAATTCCATGCGAATCAAATGATTTAGCTTCAAATACTTGTGATATACATGATATAGCTTCAAATGCAGGCG
The DNA here is from genome assembly GCF_051020955.1 of Megalopta genalis. Classification (NCBI taxonomy): domain Eukaryota; kingdom Metazoa; phylum Arthropoda; class Insecta; order Hymenoptera; family Halictidae; genus Megalopta; species Megalopta genalis. Next base: position 3,042 of record NW_027477372.1, on the reverse strand, counting down.
GAACAAACGAGTTAGCTTCAAATCCATGCGAAACACATGATTTAGCAGCAAATCAATGAGATGTAGAATGTATAGCTTCAAATCCATGCGATACAAATGGTTGAGCTACAAATACTTGTGATATACATTATTTAGCTTCAACTGCATGCGAAACAAACGAGTTAGCTTCAAATCCATGAGAAACACACGATTTGGCTTCAAATCAATGCGATGTAGAAGGTTTAGCTTCAAATCCAAGCGAAACACATGATTTAGCTTCAAATACTTGCGATATAAGTGATCTAGCTTCAAATACAGGCGAAACGAAAGAGTTAGCTTCAAATCAATGCCAAACACATGATTCAGCTGCAAATCAATGCGATGTAGAAGGTTTAGCTTCAAATGCATGCGAAACAAATGATTTAGCTTCAAATCAATGCGATGTAGAAGGTTCAGCTTCAAATACATACGACACATATGATTTAGCTTCAAATACTTCCGATATAAATGATATAGCTTCAAAAGCTGGAGGAACAAACGAGGTAGCTTCAATTCCATGCGAAACAAATGATTTAGCTTCAAATCAATGCGAAGTAGATGGCTAGATTCAAATCCGTTCGAAACAAATGGTTTAGCTACAAATCAATGCGATGTATAAGGTTAGCTTCAAATCCATGCGAAACAAATGATTTAGCTTCAAACACTTGGAGTATAAGTGATATAGCTTCAAATGCAGACTAATCACACGAGTTAGCTTCAAAATCCACGCGATATGCATGATTCCGCTTCAAATACTTGCGATATAGGTGATATAGCTTCAAATACAGGCGAAACGAACGAGTTAGCTTCAAATGCATACGAAACACATGATTCAGATGCAAATCAATGCGATGTAGAAGGTTTAGCTCAAATCCATGCCAAACACATGATTTAGCTTCAAATCCATGGGATGTAGAAGGTTTAGCTTCAAATCCACGCGAAACACATTATTCAGCTGCAAATCAGTGCGAAGTAGAAGGACCAGGTTCAAATCCATGCGATTCAAATGGTTCATCTTCAAATACTTGAGAAAGACATGATTTAGCTTCAACTGCAAGCGAAAAAAACGAGTTAGCTTCAAATCAATGCGATGTAGAAGGTTTAGCTTCAAATCAATAAGAGGTAGAAGGTTTAGCTTCAGATCAATAGAATGTAGAATGTTTAGCTTCAAATCAATGCGATGTAGAAGGTTTAGCTTCAAATCCATCCGAAACAAATGGTGTAGCTACAAATACTTGTGATATACATTATTTAGCTACAACTGCATGCGAAACGAGCGAGTTAGCTTCAAATCCATGCGAAACACATGGATTGGCTTCTTATTCTTGCGAAACAAATGGTTTTGCTTCAGATACTTGTGATAAACATGATTTAGCTGCAACTGCATGCGAAACAAACGAGTGGCTTCATATCCATGAGAAACACACGATTTAGCTTCAAATCAATGCGATGTAGAAGGTTTAGCTTCAAATCCAAGCTAAACACATGATTTAGCTTCAAATACTTGCGATATAAGTGAACTAGCTTCAAATACAGGCGAAACGAAAGAGTTAGCTTCAAATCCATGCCAAACACATGATTCAGCTGCAAATCAATGCGATGTAGAAGGTTTAGCTTCAAATCCATGCGAAACAAATGATTTAGCTTCAAACACTTGGTGTATTAGTGATATAGCTTCAAATGCAGTCTAATCAAACGAGTTAGCATCAAAATCCACGCGATACACATGATTCAGCTTCAAATACTTGTGATATACATGATATAGCTTCAAATGCATGCGAAACAAACGAGTTAGCTTCAAATCCATGCGAAACACATGATTTAGCTTCAAATCAATGCGATGTAGAAGTTTTAGCTTCTAATCCATGCGAATCAAATGATTTAGCTTCAAATACTTGTGATATACATGATATAGCTTCAAATGCAGGCGGAACAAACGAGTTAGCTTCAAATCCATGCGATACAAATGATTTAGCTTCAAATCAATGCGAAGTAGATGGCTTAGCTTCAAATCCATGCGAAACAAATGGTTTAGCTAGAAATACTTGTGATATACATTATTTAGCTACAACTGCATGCGAAAACAAACGAGTTAGCTTCAAAACCATGCGATACACTAGATTAGCTTCAAATCAATGCGATGTAGAAGGTCCAGCTTCAAATACATACGACACATATTATTTAGCTTCAAATACTTCCGATATAAATGAAATAACTTCAAATGCAGGCGGAACAAACGAGTTAGCTTCAATCCATGCGAAACAAATGATTTAGCTTCAAATCAATGCGAAGTAGGTGGCTTAGCTTCAAATCCATGCGAAACAAATGATTTAGCTACAAATACTTGTGATATACATTATTTAGCTACATCTGCATGCGAAACGAACGAGTTAGCTTCAAATGCATGCGAAACACATGATTCAGATGCAAATCAATGCGATGTAGAAGGTTTAGCTTCAAATCCATGCCAAACACATGATTTAGCTTCAAATCCATGGGATGTAGAAGGTTTAGCTTCAAATCCACGCGAAACACATTATTCAGCTGCAAATCAGTGCGAAGTAGAAGGACCAGGTTCAAATCCATGCGATTCAAATGGTTCATCTTCAAATACTTGAGAAAGACATGATTTAGCTTCAACTGCAAGCGAAAAAACGAGTTAGCTTCAAATCAATGCGATGTAGAAGGTTTAGCTTCAAATCAATAAGAGGTAGAAGGTTTAGCTTCAGATCAATAGAATGTAGAATGTTAGCTTCAAATCAATGCGATGTAGAAGGTTTAGCTTCAAATCCATGCGAAACAAATGGTGTAGATACAAATCCATGCGAAACAAATGGTGTAGCTACAAATACTTGTGATATACATTATTTAGCTACAACTGCATGCGAAACGAACGAGTTTGCTTCAAATCCATGCGAAAGACATGATTTAGCTTCAAATCAGTGCCTTCTAGGAGGCTTAGCATCAAAACCCATGCAAAACAAACGAGTTAGCTTCAAATCCATGCGAAACACATGATTTAGC